>NC_056749.1:23245431-23520431 GCF_019279795.1 Protopterus annectens
CAAGGATAGCGAGCAAAATGTTATACCATCCGCATTCATATACAGGGATAACAAGCCAAATGTTATACCATCCACATTCATATACAGGGATAACAAGCCAAATGTTATACCATCCACATTCATATACAGGGATAACAAGCCAAATGTTATACCATCCACATTCATATACAAGGATAGCGAGCAAAATGTTATACCATCCACATACATATAAAGGGATAACAAGCCAAATGTTATAACATCCAAATTTATATACAGGGATAACAAGCCAAATGTTATACCATCTGCATTCATATAAAGGGATAACAAGCCAAATGTTATACCATCCACATACATGCATACAGGGATAACAAGCAAAATGTTATACCATCCACATTCATATACAGGGATAGCAAGCAAAATGTTATACCATCCACATTCATATACAGGGATAGCAAGCAAAATGTTATACCATCCACATTCATATACAGGGATAGCAAGCAAAATGTTATACCATCTACATTCATATACAGGGATAGCGAGCAAAATGTTATACCATCTACATTCATATACAGGGATAGCGAGCAAAATGTTATACCATCCACATTCATATACAGGGATAGCAAGCAAAATGTTATACCAACCACATTCATATACAGGGATAGCGAGCAAAATGTTATACCATCCACATTCATATACAGGGATAACAAGCAAAATGTTATACCAACCACATTCATATACAGGGATAGCGAGCAAAATATTATACCATCCACATTCATATACAGGGATAAAAGCAAAATGTTATACCATCCACATTCATATACAGGGATAACAAGCAAAATGTTATACCATCCACATTCATATACAGGGATAACAAGCCAAATGTTATACCATCCACATTCATATACAGGGATAACAAGCCAAATGTTATACCATCCACATTCATATACAGGGATAACAAGCAAAATGTTATACCATCCACATACATATACAGGGATAACAAGCCAAATGTTATACCATCCACATTCATATACAGGGATAACAAGCCAAATGTTATACCTTCCACATTCATATACAGGGATAACAAGCGAAATGTTACACCATCCACATTCATATACAGGGATAACAAGCCAAATGTTATACCATCCACATTCATATACAGGGATAACAATCCAAATGTTATACCATCCACATTCATATACAGGGATAACAAGCCAAATGTTATACTATCCACATACATATACAGGGATAACAAGCGAAATGTTATACCATCCACATACATATACAGGGATAATGAGCAAAGTGTTATACCATTCATGTTCATCATACAGCAGCTTATATATGTTCACCAATGTAAAAATACAGATTACTTGAACAATTTATATAAAAACATTATACGCATCAGCACTGCTGTTATCACCACAAGGATTACGGAACAGTGAGCAGTTTTCCCTCATGGCAGCTTGTTTGTGGAGAGTCAGGAAGGCATTACAAAGTAACATGAATTACTGATGTCTTAACTTTGAAAATGGCTAACCTTTGTAAGTATTATACTAGACTGTTTCATAATCTGGAGAAACACTTTTTTTTTCCTTTTAGTAAAGACCAGACAATTGCGTGAAGAATGGAGTTTTACTGAGAATTTTACATTGAAAAAAAGATAGCACTTCATTTTATAATGCAGCAGCCAGGAAGACATCAATTTAAATTTATTATTATACCCCCATGGGAAAAGTTCTCCAACTTGAGTTCTTATTAAATTTAGCAGTGGAGTGACACTTGTGTTCAGCTTTCTTAACAAGCAAATCTGGCATAAAGACTAAAACATGATCGACTAACAAATGATGCAGGCATTTATCTTTTCCCAGCAGAAATGTTCTTTGTCTGAATAAATGGTTCATTATGTGGTTTATTACGGTCATATTTTGAATGAATCTGTTTATCTAATTTTGAAATATGTAAGTTTGTGCTGACTGCTGAGTGTTAGTTGGAGATGTACATATATATGGATCATGTTTTGATTAAAGCTCTTTAATTATAAAATGTGTGGATATCTGTTTTAATCTATAACTTTTTATGTGTAAACTTTGCTAAATAAAAGAAAAAATTCTTCTTGTAGATTTAAAGGCAGCTTACCTAATATCAAATGGAAATGCGTTATCCGTTTGGGATGTAAAGGAACCCTGAGTGATAGAATTTGGATCCATACCACTTCACTCTGTAACACACATGGATTCATTCTCCACTTAGACTGACTGCGCGGGTTTGATTGCAGTGAAATCATTATTGAATGATTTCAAAAGGATCTTGATTCTGAGCTACATTCTAATTTGCAGCTCTGGAATACTTCCAACATCAAATAAATATCAGTTATTGACCATGTCTGCTACTTAGCACAGAGGAGTAAAGCTTTCACCTGTTAATTAGCTACTTCCTTTACTATGGGTACAGGGTTTGGATTTTTCCACCTTCGTTTTCCTACTGTGTGACCTTGAGCAAGTCCCCTAACCAGACAATTGGAAACATGGGCTAGGCTCTTTAATGGTCTCCACAATAGCAAGCATGCATAGTAACTATGAACCTATGTTCAGTTGAATGATGGAAAGAAATTAAAATCTTTCTGGTTCGGATAAACAGCAGTGGAAGGATCAAAGGGACCATGTCCCTTGGTAAAATTGATTAATAATTTAATGTTTCGATTTCAACAAGTTGCAGCTGACCATTGTTTCTCTAAATGTAAACCAAGGGTTATATCCCAGCATCCTATTACAGTATAACAGAAAATTAATTCAGTCTTGACAAGACATATAAACTGAAGTTAGAACTAGAAGCCAATGGAAAAAAAACATGCATTCACATTTCACTGCAACAACTCTTCCATTTGAGCAATATTTAACGGAAAATCCCTCGTAAACAAAATGACACATTAACAGCTATTTCTTGAGTTTTCTAAAACAAACACATAAGGTTACCCTTTTATTTTTCTGTGCATCAAATTGAGATGCACATATATTGCTTTTTGACTATGACATACATTAATCTTCACGTTATAATAAAGATGCCAAAATAATTTTCTCTTACACGCTACCTTGATACTAAGCAAGTTTCACGAAGGAATATTTACTTCTGTTATCCTTCACCTCAGAAACATAGTCTTGCAACACACAGTGAGTGGGCAGTGATGAATCCCTGTGGGGTGGTGTAATGCATGATCAGTGGATGAACTCAATGGAGGAACGTGTCAATCTTCGACTGCATACGCCAGTAATAAAGGCATGCCTGGAGTACTGTAAACATAAAGAGTTTTGAGGACTTTGAAGAGATGTTGAAAACAACTTTATTAACCATGTACAGACAAGTATAAGTAAATGTATTCTGCTTATACCACCTGAAATAGTATATTTTGGATTGGATTTTTGATAAAATGTGCAAAAGTCTGAAAAAAGAAGTTATGTACTCACTATAGTGTTCCATGTGTTTTGTCCATCTCACCTTCATTCTTAGCAGTTTGGTTTCAGATCTGATCCTCAGATCTAACTTGGCCTTGTACACAAGCTCGAGGTCTTCCACTAGCTCGTGGCTAAAACCCTATCCCATCATGCACTGGGAGAGCTCCCCAGATCTTTTTGCAGACAAAAGAGAGTACTAAAAAAAAATAGGTCACTTAATACCTTATAGAGCAATCAAGAAGGACAGAGAACATTAATAGCCAACTGCATCAACTCGGTCTTCCAGGAGTAAAGGGCTGGGGGAAGGAGGGTGGGATGTAAGAATGAAGGCAAGATGGGCAACACACATGGAACGTTATGGTGAGTACATAACTTCTTTATGTGATATTGTCATATCTCGCCTTCATTCTTAGCAGGTTGGGACAGCGTCCCTAGCACCACCTTTTTTGAGTGGCTCAAGGGAGAATATTCTTCAGAACTGTGGAACCAAAGGAGGCCCTACTCCTGGAGGCCAAATTGACTTTGTAATGAGTGATAAAGGTGTGCGGCCTTGCCCATGTTGCTACAGCACAAATGGTATCAATAGGCAGTCTAGACTGAAAGGCGGAAGAGGTTGCAATGGCTCTTGTAGAATGACCTTTTACTTTATGGGACATATCTTTGTTTTGAGATTTATAAACAAAGGTTATACAATCTGAGAATCATTTTGAAAGTGCCACTTTAGAAACTGGAGCACCTTTCCTTGAATCTGAAAAGGATATAGATAAATGGTCAGATTTTCTGAAGTTCTTTGTCCTATGTAAGTAGAAGTATGATTGTCTATGTACATCCAGTTGGTGCAACATATATTCTATCTTATTCTCATAGTTGGGGATAAAACTGGTAGTTCTATGGCTTTGTTCAAGTTAGATTCTGAACATACTTTGGGTAGATAGAAAGGGTTTGTTCATAAGGATACTCTGTCTCTGTGGAAAAGCATGAAGGGGGGCTTTACTGACAACGTTTGCAGCTCTGACACTCTTCTTGCAGAAATAATAGCTATCAAACAAATCATTTTCCAAGTTAGATATTTGAGATCGCAGGATGATACAGGCTCAAATAGGTTCATAGGTTGGGACTAGGCTATCAGCCCTAGGGACTATACAAGCCTAGCCATAACAATTCCCTGGCTATTTCTTCCCACAATATTTACTTCCCTGGACCCCTGTCTAGCAGGTGACTGACATGATCCCTGGGGTGAATCTCCTAATCTCCCAACCAATTGTCAAGGTTCCTTTTGAAGAGGGCCAAGGAGGTGCTCTGCCTGACATGTATGGGCAGTCTATTCCAGAGTATGGGGAGTCTCTGGGTCAGGAACCTATCCCTCCAGCATGTTTTGTTTATTGTGATGACAAGGTTTAGATCCCTGGAGCATGTGGCTCTGAGGGATTGGGATTTCTTTAAGTGTACCATGTCTAACAGCTCTGGGTTTGACATGGCCTTGTATGTTAAGCAGAGATTGCCTTTGAGTAGACAATATGTGACAGAGTATAGCTGGAGTTTTTTTAGAAGGTCAGCATAGGGCATCTGCTTTAGGCCTGTGATTCTTTTAGTGATGTATTTCTGTGGTCTTTCCAGTTGTTGCAGATGTCTTGAGAGGTACATACCAAACGGGGAAAAATCAAATGGGATAAGACAAAATTCAAGTCCTGTGGTGCTGGAGGGTATCTAATAGGAGGTTTTAATAAAAAAAAGTACCTTTAGGAAAGACTCTGCATATTCTGTGGGACATCACATTGAGGCCTGATTCATCTAAATGGACATTAGATATCATTGCTAATTGAACTCGAATAGTAGCTGCAGTTGCTATTCACTGAATAGTTTTGCTAAGAATTGTAGAATAGAAGCTACTGAGGTAGAAAAAGGGTCAATGTGATTATTTAAAGCCATAAAGAAAATATTTTCCATTTGCTTCTATATATCTTTCTCGTTGAAGCCTTATGAGATGAAATCAGGGTATGTTTTACAGAAGGAGAAGGTTAGGGAGCCTGGCTATGGTTGGAATCGGAACAGTCAAGCTGTCAATTTGAACGTTTGAAGGGAGGGGTGAAGTGTCCCTGATGCATGAGTCAGGAGGTCTGGAACTGGGTCCACAATCCAAGGCTCCTCCTGGAGATGAGGCCACAAGAACGGGAACCAGATTTTATGATGCCAGTATGGGCCGATGAGTATCATAGGTTCATAGGTAAGTACTTGACTATTAGCCCTTGGGCCTATATAAGCCTAGCGAAAAAGGTTCCATGGCTTTCGCCACCATGCCCTGTCGAGAAGTGCTGCAGAAGTGATCCCTGGGGTGAATTTTCTATTTCCATCCAGTCATCAAGATTTTTCTTAAAGAGGGACAATGAGGAGCTTTGCTTGACATGAATGGGTAGTTTGTTCCAGAGTATGGGAAGTCTCTGGGACAGGAATCTATCCCTCCAGTATATTTGGTTTATCGTGGTGACAAGGTTTAGGTCCCTGGAGTGTGTAGTATGGAGAGATTGGGATTTCTTTAAGTATAGCATGTCCAACAGCTCTGGGTTTGACATAGCTTTGTATGTTAGGCAGAGATCGCCTCTGAGTAGGCAATATGCAACGGAGTAGAGCTGGAGTTTTTTGAGACGGTCTGCATATGCATTTGTTTGAGGCCAGTAATCCTCTTAGTGAGGTATTTCTGTGGCCTTTCCAATTGTTGTAGGTGTTTTGTGAGATACATGCCAAATGGGGCATTGTACTCTATAATGGGTCTGATGAGGGATGAGTAGAGAGGAACAATGACCTCCTTTTTTAGAGGATAACCCTTTTGTGATGAGGTGTGCCACGTAGAAGGATTTCCTGACTATTGTGGCCATGTGGTTATCAAAGGAGAGACTACTGTCCACCTGTATCCTGAGGTCTATTATCATTCTTTTGGTGTTTAGTGAGCTACCGCCTTTGTGGTAGTTTATGTGTAACGAGTTTTTCCCAAAGGGGATGGCAGTGCACTTCTTGGTATTGAGCTTGAGGCCATGACTTTGACACCAAGCATCTGTCTCTGTGAGGCCCTTTTGTAGAATGTCTACATCATTAGGTGATTCTATTATGGCTCCCAGTTTGTAGTCATCAGTGAACTTTGTTAGCCAAAGACCTTCTGTGTTGGCCTGCACTTCAGAGAAGTAGATGCTGAAAAGGAGAGGACCCAGGACCAAACCCTGTGGTACTCCACTCGTCACTGGTCTGAAGTCGGACTTGAAGTTGGCAACTTTTACTGAGTTGTTTCAGATGGTATATCTATCAGTAATAGACATTTTTTGTTCACATTTGACGTATTTTTTAAACCCAGAGGGTTTAGCATCCTTATAATCCTTAGAAGACATTGTACCAATCAGCAACAATAAGGAAAAACAACTAACAACTAGACTATACATGCATATATACTATGTTTTTTTACTGATATTCTTGAAACAAGAATAGCAATATGAATAACAACAATAGCAATAACAATAACAGCAATAGCAATAACAATAACAAGAATAGCAGTATGAATAACAACAATAGCAATAACAATAACAATAGCAATAACAATAACAAGAATAGCAATAGCAATAACAGCAATAACAATAACAGCAATAGCAATAACAATAACAACAATAGCAATAACAATAACAACAATAGCAAGAACAATAACAAGAATAGCAATAACAATAACAACAGCAATAACAATAACAACAGCAATAGCAATAACACGAATAGCAATAACAATAAAAATAGCAATAACAATAACAAGAATAGCAATAACAATAACAATAACAATAGCAATAACAATAACAAGAATAGCAATAACAATAACAACAGCAATAACAATAACAACAGCAATAGCAATAACACGAATAGCAATAACAATAACAATAGCAATAACAATAACAAGAATAGCAATAACAATAACAATAACAATAACAATAAAAATAACAAGAATAGCAATAACAATAACAACAGCAATAACAATAGCAACAGCAATAGCAATAACATGAACAGCAATAACAATAACAATAGCAATAACAATAACAAGAATAGCAATAACAATAACAATAGCAATAGCAATAACAATAACAAGAATAGCAATAACAATAACAGCAATAACAATAACAACAGCAATAGCAATAACACGAATAGCAATAACAATAACAATAGCAATAACAATAACAAGAATAGCAATAACAATAACAATAACAACATCAATAACAATAACAACAATAGCAATACCAAGAACCTAACTTAAATGAGGTCCAATAGAAAGGGAAAGCCCTCTAACTTAAACAGGCTAAGGCTGCTCTCTTATTTAAATGAACCAACCTTGTGAATCAATAGAAGGGAACAGGATAGAAAAAGGAACACCCTCTAACTAAACTGGGCTTTAAAAATTAAGTTTAAAGCCAGGATAGGGGAAAAAAGGCATGAATTTCAAGAAGAAAAATGGAAACATATAATTCATTTTAGTAATTATTAAGCAGACAAAACACAGAAATAACTAAACAATTTTTCCAAATATATGAAGAAAAAGTCTACTTAGCCAGAGCCAGTAGGAAGCACCTGATCTTGTTAAGCGGCAAACAAAATATGGGGAGCTCTCCTAGTGCATGATGGGATATGGTTTTAGCCACAAGCTTGTGGAAGACCTAGAGCTTGTGTATAAGGCCGAGTTGGATCCCAGGATCAGATCTGAACCCAACCTGCTAAGAATGAAGGTGAGATAAGACAACATCACATCAGTTATTCTCATAGAGAGTATATCCTCTCTCATATCTTCTTTTTTTATTTAAACATCTTCATTAAATTATTACTTAAGATAGAGGCATACATACATTAACAGAAAACAAACCATATTAACATTTTTCCATACATTATACATCACATATTTTCTTTCAATAAACGAAATAAGTCCAACGATAAATAAATTGCTGAATTCCTGCCATCCCTTAAACCTCACTCCTTCTCCTGAACATTATTTTGCATGTATTGTTCCCACAATTTCCATTTATTTCTATATAACTTGCTCCTTCCCTTTTCTAAAGATCTCTCTTATAATATCCAGTACTTCAAATACAGTTGGTTTAGACTTTGATTTCCATTTTCTAGTAATTTCTTTTTGGCAGCCAACAGAATTAAACTTACTAAGGCCTTACTTCACCTAGGCAATTCAGATCCTGTATCCCAGCTCAAAAAAATAATTTCCTTAGTTACAGCCACTTGCTCTCCCAATATTTCTGGCAGAGTACTCTGTAGGGAATCTTCATAATCTGGCAACTCTCTACATTCTCAACATATGTTCCCAGTTACCCACTTCTTCCCACCACACCTCCAATATTTGCTCTCTACCTGAGGAAAAATTCTTTAAAGTTTGCTTGGAGTATGAAAATACATATGCAAACACTTCCAAGTAAATATCCTTCGATCCTTCATTCACGCTCCTAATTAACCATAGTACTGCATAAAGAAATGCAAATGTTTCCATTGCCCTACTCAGAGAATCTGAGCTTACTCTGTCGAATGCTTCCTCTGCATTAAGACCCACCAACAGCAGTGGTATTTTCAAACATTCTGCTTCCCTCTGGATAATCATTGTTATACTGATATTGTCAGATGTTTGCCTTCCCTCCACAAAACCACAATGATCCATATATATTAACTCTGGCAACTCTTTTGCCAGTCTTAGTATATATTCAAATGTTATCATTTAAAATTGAAATGGGTCTATATGAAGTTGGGTCTGGAGGGTCTTTGCCATCTTTAGGTAAGACAGCCACCACAGCTTTCTTTCACAATGTTGGTGCTTCGCCTACTGTTACACAAAATCTTTTAGATCTTTACCCCTTTCTTCCCTCTTAACTTCCAAACTTCCACAGGAATACCATCTGTTCCGAGAAACTTTCCTGAAGATTGATTATACGTCAACATTTTGATCTCATCTCCTATAAAAAGATTTTGTGTTCTGCAGCTATTATCAAAAAACAGGTGTTTAACAGCAATCTTTCTAAACTCATGCATGTTACCTAGAGTCTCCCTTATTTTCTCTTTAGCATTCTGTATTTGTCCATCTTGTTCTGTGAGATTCCTCTTATTCTGCAATACCATAACCTTTGTCAGCCCCTCTAAGTAGTTCATATCACTTCTTAACCATATCTCGTTCTCTTTTATTTCAACCCTATTTTTAAACTCCATATTCATTTTATCCCACTTACTAGGTATAACATCTGATGATATTTTTATCTTCCCTAATAACTGTCAAACAATTCCACTATTCATACCTTAAATTTCTGTCTTTTTAACAGGTAGGTGGAAAAGCACCAGTGTCTCATTTGACTTCATCACCCTGCATTTCTATCTTAGGTTTTATTGGTGCATGATCTGAAAGGTACAGGGTTTGAATCTCACAGGGGATAATTGGCTAGGCTTAAAATGCCTCACAAGGGCAGTTAGTCTAGTACTAATCTATGAACATACGAACCTATTTGGGGTTGGGAGGGTGGCCTAATGGTTAAGGTGTTTGCCTTACAAACACAAGGTACAGGGTTTGAATCTTACAGGGAATAATTGGCTAGGCTTAAAATGGCTCACAAGGGCAGTTAGCCTAGTACTAATCTATGAACCTATGAACCTATGAACCTATGTGTGTTGAAGCTTTCAATTAAGTGCACACATTCTTGTGAAATATAATTTTGATCCAGTCTAGCCCAGTTACTGCACCTTGGGGAATAATCTGCAAATTCTGTCTGAGTTCCTGCTATTGAATTCACATCTTCCATACCAAATAATGAACAGATTTCTTCAGAAATCTACCCTGTTTTGTTATATTTTCCTTTTTAGGTCCCACTGACATATCCTCACTATTGCAAATCAAGTTCCATTCCCCAGCTATAAGTAATATTCCCAGCTGAAAGCTAATTATTTCTGCCAACATTGTCTTAAGCTTCATAATATCAGTTTTTGGAAAAATCTAAATGCATGCCAGTATAATCTTCCTCCCTTGCCAGTAGCTCCTTACTATCACAAATGTCCCATTATTATCTTTTTTCCTCCTCTATGACTATTAGAGCTCCACTAGCAATTAGTATAAGTACCCTCTTTTCCTCTCTGCTGAAAATATATCATGAAATCCTTTCTTTGTCAAATTCACATCTTCATTTCTTTCCATATGTGTCACATGCAGCATTGCTATTTGCACTCTGCAGGTCTTAATATAGCTTGCTAATCATTTCATTTTGTCTGCACCTGTAAGGTTCTTTACATTCCAGGATAATATGGATGGGATAGCTATTATGATAAAAAGCTGTTGTTCCCACTTATTGTATATGACTTTTTTTGAATGTGCATTTCCATCTTTTGTCTTACATGCACACACTAATGTTTGGCAAGCTGATCTTTTATACAGCTGTTTCTTCTCATCTCCATTTGAACCTATGTGACATTTTCCAAGACTTTTTAATGAAAACCCTGAAACAAAAACTAAATACATTTTCAAAACACTCCCATCCCTTATTAACTGAGAATAAACACACAAAACTATGTGCATCTTCAAAAAATGAAATGTAACCCACTAGACAAGAACAATTAACCCAAACAGACAGGCATTACCTAAACTAAAATTAAGCTTATCCATGTTATGGTGCATGCTACAGCCTATGGTCTCACTTACACCGGCCGCTGTCTTTTTTTTATCTTTATTCCACTCCCAAATGTAAAAAAAAACAGGTTGTCTGCTTTCAGAAAACATTAACTTTCAACCCCAAGACAAAATGCACTAGCTAGCTTTAAGTAAAACTAAACTGGACATTGTTCTATTAAATGCATTAAATTATTAAGGTTGCTAGGGAGGTTGCTATCTCTTATTCACTTGCTATAATTTTAGACTTTATTTTCCCTGAACTGCTTGCCATTCCATTATACCTTTAAATTTTGCATTTCTCTCAGCAAAGAATGATCAGAACACTCAAGATTAACTGTTTCCACACAGAGAAAGCTTGTTTCCACGTAAAAGTAGTCCACAACGAATCTTTATAAATTTCACATGAAATGTGCAACTACCTTCAGCTGTAGACTTCTTGATTCCCACTGAACACTTGCTAATAAAACAGGCTAATATATTCACAGTTGTAAGAAACTTAGCATTTTCATGGATTTCATCATTTTGTCTTATTTTTCAAGCCTACCTGCTTACAAAAAGCACTTGCTTATAGCTTAAGCAAATAGCAGTAATGTAAACATTCACACTTGTAAAAATTAGAGAATGTATCTTAATTCTACATATACTATAATCAGTGCACTTTTACACCTAGACCCCAGCCCAAGTGCACAGCATATTAACATTATACTTGCTTTTAAGCCATACTTTTCTTGTTATACTGTATAGCCTATATTTCTTACAGCTAAAAATTATTTGTTTAATTTAATATCTTTAACACCTACAACAGTCACTGAAAAGATTCCCTCACATTTAAAATATCCCTGACTACACATAGCATGAAACTGATTCACTATATATAACATGCAGTTAATATCATGAAATGTTTTATAATAATGCTAATAAGAACAAAAATTGTTGTACTTCCAGTTTCCCTTTTGGTGTCTTTGTAAATATTAATGACATAATGTGAGGTATGTGCTTTACAGTCCACCCACAAGTTTAACACAGTCAAGTCGAGTCGCTTAGATACTTTTTCTTGATGCTTTATAGTCTCCCCTTTATTCATTAATTACAATGTTGCTGGTCTTCTTGCTGTTCATCTCCATCTCCTAGCAACACACTCTGGTTAAAGCCCAATGTACTCTCAATTTTTCTAATCAACTCCTGTGCTTTTTCTATCTTTCAAGCATTTTCCTTTGGAACAATTAAAAGATTTCACTAACAAAATCTCACTATGCACTTTACAGTCAGAAGAATGAAAACCAGTGTCCTCTTCTGTTTGCTAGCTCACTTTTTGTTGAATATTTGTTTATTCCCTCATTAGTCTGTTCTGCATCCAAAGTTATTTCTGATCCTCCAGGAGAAATATTCTGAAAACAGCTGAATAACAGCAGCTTGAATCTTACACCTGCCTCTCAACATTCTCTGATTACTGGGCTAAATTTATTTTCTCTTCTCCTGGTGTGCAGTGGATAAACATTTTACATAAGCTTAAAACACCACACACATCCTTGAGATCTTTTCTACATTGGCAAAAAACTACAGAAAGCTTAAATTAAGACTGCAAGAACATGTTAAGTATATTAAACATAATGAATTGGATAGCTCTATTGCACAACATTTAAGTAGGTGTCATAATTCTTCTAGTTTGGAAGCCACTGTTAGAAAAAGTATATTCTAAGTATATAACAGATTCATTTTTTAAAAGAAGTTGCTTTATAAGGATTTTTTATTTATTTTAAAATTTAATACTTTATCCCCCATAGGCCTGAATGTAGAATGTAATTGAAGGTTTTAATTTGATTGATTTTTTTAATTGATTGTATAATTGCATAATTGATTCATTTTGAGTGTACTTGGGTTATATATTTTAAGTGTGTTTTAATGATTTTACTCCTTGAAGGCTATTACAGCTGAGGCACTAGAGTGTTATTAAAGAGTACTATTTATTTAAATTCATTGGACTTGGTTCATTTTGCTTATTTTTCACAAATACTCTGCTGTCTTTAATTTTTAACAACTTTCCCTTCTGCCACAGATTTGTCAGAATTAACTCTTTTTGCTGGTAGGATTGCATCTTTACTAATACAGGTCGTGGCTGCTTCCTCATGGCCAAGTTTGGAGCATACAGTCAATATGCCCCTTCAATTAACAAATCTTGCTCTGGAATACCAGTGCAGTTGCTTATCTGTGCTTTCATAAAATTAATACAGTCTGTTCCTTCCAGTTTCTCTGGTACAGCAGAAAGTCTCAGGTTTTCTCTGTGTATTCTGTCTTCTAAAGCTACTATTTTTTTTAAACAGTTCTTCTTGTGATGTCTTTATTTTCACCTCTAATTTTCACAGTTTTATTAGTTCATCTGAATTGCTTGTTAAAGTTTATTGTATTTTTCCAGCCTTTTATTATTTGAGTTGATGTATTCCTTCAGTATTTCATTTATTTTAATCATCTCTGAGTATATTTGATTTACTTTTTCATCTAAATTAATTGAAGCCATCTCTTGTACCAAACTGTAGTTTGAACTGCTTTTTCTGAACTGCTGCAGGATTCTTCCCAGCCAGTGCTTTCTCTTCACCTTTTCTGGTAGATTTCCTTTCAGGTTTTGTAAAATAAAAGATAAGCTTGCTGCATTGGAGGTGCATCAAATTAACACAAATCTGGGTAAATACTACAGGATTATAAATGTTACCTATGCACTAATCAGACTGATGATTACTTCGAGCTATTTGCTACACTTTAAATATTTAAAGACTAGATTATTTTAAGGGTAAACAGAATGTGCATTTTCGTCTTCCTAGTATTGACTAACTGGTAGCAGAACAGCTTATAGTTTGAGAAGGAGGAAGTTGTTGTTTGGCAGTCACCATTTATCCCCCCATTCAGAAGTGAGTGTGTGTGTGTGTGTGTGTGTGTGTGTGTGTGTGTGTGTGTGTGTGTGTGTGTGTGAATATAATGCTTGTCCTGTAGCTGGACAGTGTAAAGCTTATCAAGGTGCAGCAGTGATGGGCTATTACTCAAGGTAGTAATGCACATTTTTCTTTATACCTGTCAGCCAACTGCCCTTTGTATTTTAACAGGGACCAGTGGTGGGAGTTAAAACTGCATACTGCTAGTTTTTTTGCAGATTCCAATATTAAGACAGTAGTGCAAGATTTAGAATCCATAGCCTCTGCCCATCACAGGAGTTAAATAACCACTCTTACAATGTGTACTGCATTGACAAAGAACAAGTGAGGAGGCTATGTATGCTCTTAAGGCACACTTTATTATCTAGATACTATGCTCATGTGTAGTCACATTTTATACTACAACCTAGCTTATTTTTACAATGCTGAATAGCAAAGCTTGCTGTGCCTCACTGCTCCTCTTTCAGTTTCAGAAACAGTTACACTTTTATATAAGTACAACAGCATTTCAAAGTCAATAACTGAGATACGCTACTGCCCTTTTATATAAAAATTAATACAATACAAACTCCATCAGCAGAAAATAATGTACTAAGGTGACGCCAAGACTAGAAAAAATGTCTCAGATCTGGTATAGGGGTTGACATAACAATCTTAAATAAAGTGTCTGGTTAAGCTCCATAACATTGTGAACTTTCTCTATTTACTGTCCATCCTTTCTGTGTTTGCATTCATGTTTTCAGTGCTATGAGTGTCAACAGTCACTCTCACCTCCATCTGGTTACTATATCTTCTATGTCTATGATACAGGTGTGTGTTCCTACAACATGAGACGAAACACCACCAGTCCATTCAGTTATACTCAGCTCCATTTGGGATCTCACCCTGTCACATCTCAAAATTAAACTTAGTATAATAAAGCATCTGTCCTCTGCATGCTTAATGTCCTGAAATTTCTCTAAGTAATGTTTTGTTCTTAACCACAGCTGCCGACTTTGGTTTAATTAACTAAGTTCATGTTTGAACATTCTGCTCAGGAGCACTTTTTCAGCTAACTGACCTGTACTACAGTCAGTTGTAGTTCTGTGCTTTAGCTGAAATTTATTATTTATTTATTTTACATTTGTTAACCGGGAAATTCCGACTGGACCAGGTCCATTTTCAGCGGAGGCCCGGGGAGAAAAGCTCCAACATCAAGTTATATAAATACAGTACATCATACTTTATGTTCCATACCCAGCACTAAATTTAATAATTTTGTCATTTCAGCTTTAATTATCTGAACACAGCTTTCTCCCAAGTCATTTGTATCATGATCTTGCACTCTTGTGAAATGGATAATTCCATTTGACAGAACTCTTCTGACATGGATTTGTCTGTCATTATCCACAGCAATATATTCTGGTAAACTATAAGCAGCAGTCTTTTCAATCTGCTGACTGTAACATCATGTCAGATGTATGAAATATTCATAAGCCACTATGATGAATGTACTATCCATGTATAACCTAGCAAAAACAACATGTAGCCTTTCCCAACATCCTCTTCAGAATTCTCACAAATGCAAAGCATCTGACCTTAATTATTTGTGTTCCATCTGGCATGGCACACATTCCCTACATGTATACCCGTGTTTCATCTCCAGACTTAGACCATCAAGCAAACTTTCACACCTGGGTATTTATTTTTAGAAACAAGCAACCGCAGTCCCCAGCCGAAACCAGGAAGCGCAACACAGGAATTCTCCTCAATGAAGTAAAATAAAGCGAACGAGAGCACAGCTATGGCTACAATTCTTTACTCCAAACCACATTCTGGTACCTCGGGTCCATTAGCCTTCAAAGGAATAACCACATTACATTCAGTAGCCATTTTATACCCCCCTAATTACAGTGCTAATTAGTTAAATACATTCACTTCCTTTTAATAATGACTTTAATTTCCCAAATGTTAAAGGTGCCTCACACATATATAAAAGCTATCCATCACTTTTACAAAGTTGTTACACATTTTTTTAAAGTTGCTACACATGTTACACATCTCCATTATAACATTTCTTTATATAATAAATGTAAATAACTAATTACTTTTTCCATTTCACAATTTTCCATCGAATGTCCTATGCCTACCAATGTTTGAATTACATCTCACTAACACTAACTAAATGTGTCACTATACTTTTCCTACTAATTTCTTAGGATTTATTAATGTGACATTTTCAATTTTTCCTTACCTATTCATCTATACATACATCTTATAAGACCCAGTTTACTTCCAACTTCAGCCCTCTAGGATATAAAGTACCTAGGTTAATAATAATTAATAATCATTTTTGTTGCCAATTTTACCAATTTGCTTGTTTTTATTTATTTTTAGAGCATTAAGATGGTGAGATATAACTAGTTAAGCACTTCTTTTCTTAATTTCAACAGACTAATAACTTTGGTTCCCCTTACAGCGCAAGTCACAACATTTTCCTAAGAAATGTTTGAATCTTCTCCAGTGATACATTCTTTAGCTGTTATCTCCTATGTAAGGCTAGCCTTTGTCACAAGTTTAGCACCCATGACAGTGGTCAGTTCTTGTAAGGTGAGCTTTAATTTCAAGTTTAGAATATTTTAATGATCTTTTATAACAACATATTTATAAACTGTCATTCTTACTGTTACACTACCATTGGGTAATAATAACAGAATTCTCATCGCACCATCTGCAGCTGCAAGTCTATATATATATATATATATATATATATATATATATATATATATATATATATTTAACATTTGTTTACCAGGATGGTCCGAGTGGAGAACAGTAACTATTTTTAGCGGAGGCCTGAGGAGAAAACCTCCAGCAAAGTACATTTTTCCTAATACATGTCAAGTACAAATACAACAACAACAACATATATCTACTTACAGTCTAGTAGACACCAGTAAAGCTATTTATATACATAGGAGACTAATCAACAGAAACATATACATGAAAGATGTGATTAACAAATAAGTAAAGTACAAATACAGTACAACTTGTAGTAGATTTTCTTAACCCTCTTCAGTACATTTAGTATGTTATCTAACAGAATATATTTTACAACCGTGAGAAAGAAAAAGGAATATAGGTAAGGGAGGAGGAGGTTACAGGAGTTACAGAGTGGATAGAAGTGCAGTTAGACGTTATATCTGAGTGAGGAAGACAAATGGATATAGGTAAGGGAGGAGGAGGTTACAGGAGTTATACAGTGGATAGAAGTGTAATTAAGGTTATATCTGAATGAGGAAGACAAGGGTATATAGGTAAGGGAGGAGGAGGTTACAGGAGCTATACAGTGGATAGAAGTGTAGTTAGAGGTTATATCTGAGTGAGGAAGACAAGAGGATATAGGTAAGGGAGGATGAGGTTACAGGAGTTATAGAGTGGGTAGAAGTGTAGTTAGAGGTTATATCTGAGTGAGGAAGACAAGGGGATATAGGTAAGGGAGGAGGTTACAGGAGTTAAAGAGTGCATAGAAGTGTAGTTAGATGTTATATCTGAGGGAGGAAGACAAGGGGATATAGGTAAGGGAAGATGTCACAAAAGTTATAGGGTGGATAGAAGTGTAGTTAGAGATTATATCTGACTGAGGGTGACAAAGGGAAATAGGTAAGGGAGGAGGAGGTTACAGGAGTTATAGAGTGGATAGAAGTATAGTTAGAGGTATATCTGAGTGAGGAAGACAAGGGGATATAGGTAAGGGAGGAGAAGGTTACAGCAGTTATAGAGTGGATAGAAGTGTAGTTAGAGGTTATATCTGAGTGCGGAAGACAAAGGGTTATAGGAAAGGAAGAAGGATGTTACAGGAGTTATAGAGTGGATAGAAGTGTAGTTAGAGGTTATATCTGCGCGAGGAAGACAAGAGGATATAGATAAGGGAGGAGGAGGTTACAAGAGTTAGAGAGTGGATAGAAGTGTAGATAGAGGTTATATCAGAGTGAGGAAGAGAAGGGGATATAGGTAAGGGAGGAGGATACAGGAGTTATAGAGTGGATAGAAGTGCAGCTAAAGGCTTATATCTGAGTGAGGAAGACAAGGGGATATAGGTAAGGGAGGAGGAGGTTACAGGAGGTATAAAGTGGGTAGAAGTGTAGTTAGATGTTATATCTGACTGAGGGGACAAGGGGATATACGTAAGGGAGGAGGAGGTTACAGGAGTTATAGAGTGGATAGAAGGGTAGTTAGAGGTTATATCTGAGTAAGGAAGACAAGGGGA
Organism: Protopterus annectens; assembly: GCF_019279795.1. Lineage (NCBI taxonomy): Eukaryota > Metazoa > Chordata > Ceratodontiformes > Protopteridae > Protopterus > Protopterus annectens. The sequence goes on from NC_056749.1 coordinate 23,263,693, forward strand.
TATAGGTAAGGGAGGAGGAGGTTACATGAGTTATAGAGTGGATAGAAGTGTAGCTAGAGGTTATATCTGTGTGAGGAAGAAAAAGGGATATAGGTAAGGGAGGAGGAGGAGGTTACAGGAGTTATAGAGGGGCTAGAAGTGTAGTTAGAAGTTATATCTGAGTGAGGGAGACTAGGGGATATAGGTAATGAAGGAGGAGGTTACAGGAGTTATAGAGTGGGTAGAAGTGTAGTTAGAGGGTATATCTGAGTGAGGAAGACAAGGAGGTATAGGTAAGGGAGGAGGTTACAGGAGTTATAGAGTGGGTACAAGTGTAGTTAGAGGTTATATCTGAGTGAGGAAGACAAGGGGCTCTAGGTAAGGGAGGAGGAGGTTACAGGAGTTATAGAGTCAATAGAAGTGTAGTTAAAGGTTACATCTGAGTGAGGAAGACAAGGGGATATAGGTAAGGGAGGAGGAGGTTACAGGAGTTATAGAGTGGATAGAAGTGTAGTTAGAGGTTATATCTGAGTGAGGGAGACAAGGGGATATAGTTCAGGGAGGAGGAGGTTACAGGAGTTATAGAGAGGATAGACGTGCAGTTAGAGGTTATATCTCAGTGCAGAAAACAAGGGAATATAGGGAAGGGAGGAGGAGGTTACGGGAGTTATAGAGTGGATTGAAGTGTAGTTAAAGATTATATGCGAGTGAGGAAAACAAGGAGATATAGGTAAGGGAGGAGGTTACAGGAGTTATAGAGTGGGTAGAAGTGTAGTTAGAGGTTGTATCTGAGTGAGGGAGACAAGAGGAGATAGGTAAGGGAGGAGGTTACAAGAGTTATAGAGTGGATTGAAGTATAATTAGAGGTTATATCTGAGTGAGGAAGTAGATATATGTAAGGGAGGAGGCTACAGAGGTTATAGAGTGGATAGACATGTAGTTAGAGGTTATATCTGAGTGAAGATGACAAGAGGATATAGGTAAGGGAGGAAGAGGTTACAGGAGTTATAGAGTGGGTAGAAGTGTAGTTAGAGGTTATATCTGACTGAGGAAGGAGATATAGGTAAGGGAGGAGGCTACAGGAGTTATAGAGTGGATATACATGTAGTTAGAGATTATATCTGAGTGAGGAAGACAAGGGACTATAGGTAAGGGAGAAGGAGGTTACAGGAGTTATAGAGTGGATAGAAGTGTAATTAGAGGTTATATATGAGTGAGGAAGAAAGAGGATATAGATAAGGGGGAAGGAGGTTACAGGAGTTATAGAGTGGATAGAAGGGTAGTTAGAGGTTATATCTGAGTGAGGAAGACAAGGGGATATAGGTAAGGGAGGAGGAGGTTACAGGAGTTATAGAGTGGATAGAAGTGTAATTAGAGGTTATATATGAGTGAGGAAGAAAGAGGATATAGATAAGGGGGAAGGAGGTTACAGGAGTTATAGAGTGGATAGAAGTGTAGTTAGAAGTTATATCTGAGTGAGGGAGACTAGGGGATATAGGTAATGAAGGAGGAGGTTACAGGAGTTATAGAGTGGGTAGAAGTGTAGTTAGAGGTTATATCTGAGTGAGGGAGACAAGGGGATATGGGTAAGGGAGGATGAGGTTACAGGAGTTATAGAGTGGAGTGAAGTGTAGTTAGAGGTTATATCTGAGTGAGGAAGACAAGGCGATACAGGTAAAGGAGGAGGAGGTTACAGAAGTTATAGAGTGGATAGAAGGGTAGTTAGAGGTTATATCTGAGTAAAGAAGACAAGGCAATATAGGTAAGGGAGAAGGAGATTACAGGAGTCATAGAGTGGATAAAAGTGTAGTTAGGAGTTATATCTGAGTGAGGGTGACAAGGGGATATATGTAGCGGAGGAGGAGGTTATAGAAGTTACAGAGTGGATAGAAGGGTAGTTAGAGGATATATCTGAGTAAAGAAGACAAGGCAATATAGGTAAGGGAGAAGGAGATTACAGGAGTCATAGAGTGGATAAAAGTGTAGTTAGGAGTTATATCTGAGTGTGGAAGAGAAGGGGATATAGGTAAGGGAGGAGGAGGTTAAAGCAGTTATAGAGTGGATAGAAGTGCAGTTATAGGTTATATCTGAATGAGGAAGACAAGGGGGTATATTAAGGGAGGAGGAGGTTACAGGAGATATAGAGTGGATAGAAGTGCAGTTAAAGGTTATATCTGAATGAGGAAGACAAGGGGGTATATTAAGGGAGGAGGAGGTTACAGGAGTTATAGAGTGGATAGAAGTGTAGTTAGAGGTTATATCTGAGTGAGGAAGACAAGGGGATATAAGTAAGGGAGGAGGTTACAGGAGTTATAGGGTGGATAGAAGTGTAGTTAGAGGTTATACGTGAGTGAGGAAGATAAGAGGATATAGGTAAGGGAGGAGGTTACAGGAGTTATAGAGTGGATAGAAGTGTAGTTAGAGGTTATATCTGACTGAGGGAGACAAAAGGATATCGGTAAGGGAGGAGGAGGTTACAGGAGTTATAGAGTAGATAGAAGTGTAGTTAGAGGTATATCTGAGTGAGGAAGACCAGGGGATATAGGTAAAGGAGGAGGAGGTTACAGCAGTTATAGAGTGGATATAAGTGCACTTATAGGTTATATCTGAGTGAGGAAGACAAGAGGCTACAGTTAAGTGAGGAGGAGGTTACAGGAGTTACAGAGTGGATAGAAGTGTAGTTAGAGGTTATATCTGAGTGAGGAAGGGGATATAGGTACGGGAGGAGGAGGTTATAGGAGTTATGGAGTGGATAGAAGTGTAGTTAGAGGTTATATCTGAGTGAGGAAGACAAGGAGATATAGGTCAGGGAGGAGGTTACAGGAGTTATAGAGTGGGTAGAAGTGCAATTAAAAGGTTATATCTGAGTGAGGAAGACAAGAGGATATAGTTAAGGGCGGAGTAGGTTACAGGAGTTATAGAGTGGATAGAAGTCTAGTTAGAGGTTATATCTGAGTGAGGAAGACAAGGGGGATATAGGTAAGGGAGGAGGAGGTTACAGAAGTTATAGAGTGAATAGAAGTGTAGTTAGAGGTTATATCTGAGTGAGGAAGACAACGGGATATAGGTAAGGGAGGAGGTGGTTACAGGAGTTCTAGAGAGGATAGAAGTGTAGTTAGAGGTTATATCTGAGTGAGGAAGAGAAGGGGCTATAGGTAAGGGAGGAGGAGGTTACAAGAGTTATAGAGTGGATAGAAGTGTAGTTGGAGGTTATATCTGCATGAGGAAGACAAGCGGATATAGGTAAGGGAGGAGGAGGAGATTACAGGAGTTATAGAGAGGTAGAAGTGTAGTTAGAGGTTATATCTGAGTGAAGAAGACAAAAAGAGATAGGTAAGGGAGGAGGTTACAAGAGTTCTAGAGTGGATTGAAGTATAATTAGAGGTTATATCTGAGTGAGGAAGGAGATATAGGTAAGGGAGGAGGCTACAGGGGTTATAGAGTGGATAGGCATGTAGTTAGAGGTTATATCTGAGTGAGGAAGACAAGGGGCTCTAGGTAAGGGAGGAGGAGGTTACAGGAGTTATAGAGTCAATAGAAGTGTAGTTAAAGGTTACATCTGAGTGAGGAAGACAAGGGGATATAGGTAAGGTAGGAGGTTACAAGAGTTATAGTGCTGTTAGAAGTGTAGTTATAGGTTATATCTGAATGAGGAAGGCAAGGGGATATAGGTAAGGGAGGAGGAGGTTACAGGAGTTATAGAGTGGATAGAAGTGTAGAGGTATATCTGAGTGAGGAAGACAAAGGGATATAGGTAGGGGAGGAGGAGGTTTCAGCAGTTATATAGTGGATATAAGTGCAGTCAGAGGTTATATCTGAGTGAGGAAGACAAGGGGATATAGGTAAGGGAGGAGGAGGTTACAGGAGTTATAGAGTGGATAGAAGTGTAGTTAGAGGTTATATCTGAGTGAGGAAGACAAGTGATATATGTATGGCAGGAGGAGGTTACAGGAGTTATAGAGTGGATAGAAGTGTAGTTAGAGGTTATATCTGAGTGAGGAAGACAAGGGGATATAGGTAAGTGAGGAGGAGGTTACAGGAGTTATAGAGTGGATAGAAGTCTAGTTAGAGTTTATATCTGAGTGAGCGAGACAAGGGGATATAGGTAAGAGTGGAGGAGGTTACAGAGTTATAGAGTGGATAGAAGTGTAGTTAGAGGTTATATCTGAGTGAGGAAGACAAGGGGATATAGGTAAGGGAGGAGGAGGAGGTTACAGGAGTTATAGAGTGGATAGAAGTGTAGTTAGAGGTTATATCTGAGTGAGGAAGACAAAGGATATAGGTAAGGGAGGAGGAGGTTACAGGAGTTATAGAGTGGATAGAAGTGTAGTTAGAGGTTATATCTGAGTGAGGAAGACAAGGGGATATAGGTAAGGGAGGAGGAGGTTACAGGAGTTATAGAGTGGATAGAAGTGTAGTTAGAGGTTATATCTGCATGAGGAAGACAAGTGGATATAGGTAAGGGAGGTGGTTACAGGAGTTAAAGACTGTATAGAAGTGTAGTTAGAGGTTATATCCGAGTGAGGAAGACAAGGGGATATAGGTAAGGGAGGAGGAGGTTACAGGAGTTATAGATTGGATAGAAGTGTAGTTAGAGGTTATATCTGAGTGAGGGAGCCAAGGGGATATAGGTAAGGTAGTAGGTTACAATAGTTATTACATGGATAGAAGTGTAGTTAGAGTGAGGAAGACAAGGGGATATAGGTAAGGGAGGAGTAGGTTACAGGAATTATAGAGTGAATAGAAGTGTAGTTAGAGGTTATATCCGAGTAAGGAAGACAAGGGGATATAGGTAAGGGAGGAGTAGGTTACTGGAATTATAGAGTGAATAGAAGTGTAGTTAGAGGTTATATCTGAGTAAGGAAGGGGCTATAGATAAGGGAGGAGGAGGTTACAGGAGTTATAAAGTGGATAGAAGTGTAGTTAGAGGCTATATCTGAGTGAGGAAGACAAGGAGGTATAGGTAAGGGAGGAGGTTACAGGAGTTATAGAGTGGATAGAAGTGCATTTAGAGGTTATATCTGAGTGAGGAAGACAATGGGCTATAGGTAAGGGAGGAGGAGGTTACAGGAGACAGAGTGGATAGAAGTGTAGTTAGAGGCTATATCTGAGTGAGGAAGACAAGGAGGTATAGGTAAGGGAGGAGGTTACCGGAGTTATAGAGTGGATAGAAGTGCAGTTAGAGGTTATGTCTGAGTGAGGAAGACAAGGGGATATAGGTAAGGAAGGAGGTTACAGGAGTTATAGAGTAGATAGAAGTATAGTTAGAGGTTATATCTGAGTGAGGGAGACAAGGGGATATGGGTAAAGGAGGAGGTGGTTACAGGAGTTATAGAGTGGAGAGAAGTGTAGTTAGAGGTTCTATCTGAGTGAGGGAGACAAGGGGATATAGGTAAGTGAGGAGGAGGTTACAGGAGTTATAGAATGGATATAAGTGTAGATAGAGGTTATATCTCTGTGAGGAAGACAGGGGGATATAGGAAAGGGAAGAGGAGGTTACAGGAGTTATAAAGTCGGTAGAAGTGTTGTTTGAGGTTATACCTGAGTGATGGGGACAATGGGATATAGGTAAGGGAGGAGGAGGTTACAGGAGTTATAGAGTGGATATAAGTGTAGTTAGAGGTTATATCTTAGTGAGGAAGACAAGGGGATATAGGTAAGGGGGAAGGAGGTTACAGGAGTTATAGAGTGGATAGAAGTGTAGTTAGAGGTTATATCTTAGTGAGGAAGACAAGGGGATATAGGTAAGGGAGGAGGAGGTTACAGGAGTTATAGAGTGGATATAAGTGTAGTTAGAGGTTATAGCTGTGTGAGGAAGACAAGGGGATATAGGTAAGGGAGGAGGAGGGTACATGTGTTATAGAGTGGATAGAAGTGCAGTTAGAGGTTATATCTAAGTGCGGAAAACAAGGGGATATATGGAAGGGAGGAGGAAGTTACGGGAGTTATTGAGTGGATTGAAGTGTAGTTAGAGGTTATATCTGAGTGAGGAAGACAAGGGGATATATGTAAGGGAGGAGGAGGTTACAGGAGTTATAGAGTGGATAGAAGTGTAGTTAGAGGTCATATCTGAGTGAGGAAGACAAGGGGCTATAGGTAAGGGAGAAGGAGGTTACAGGAGTTATAGAGTGGACAGAAGTGTAGTTACAGGCTATACCTGAGTGAGGAAGACAAGGAGGTATATGTAAGGGAGGAGGTTACAGGAGTTATAGAGTGGATAGAAGTGTTGTTAGAGGTTATATCTGAATGAGAAAGACAAGGGGATATAGGTAAGGGAGGAGGAAGTTACATGAGTTATAGAGTGGATAGAAGTGTAGTTAGAGGTTATATCTGAGTGAGGAAGACAAGAGGATATAGGTAAGCGAGGAGGAGGTTACAGGAGTTATAGAGTGGGTAGAAGTGCAGTTAGAGGTTATATCTGAGTGAGGGAGACAAGGGGATATAGGTAAGGGAGGAGCAGATTACAGGAGTTATACAATGGATATAAGTGTAGTTAAATGTTATATCTCAGTGAACAGGGGCAGGACATAGGGTGAGGAGGAGGTTACAGGATTTATACAGTGGATAGAAGTGTTGTTAGAGGTTATATCTGAGTGAGGGAGACAAGAGGATATAGGTAAGGGAGGAGGAGGTTACAGGAGTTATAGAGTGGATATAAGTGTAGTTAGAGGTTATATCTGAGTGAGGAAGACAAGGGGATATATGTAAGGGGGAGGATACATGAGTTATAGAGTGGGTAGAAGTGTAGTTAGATGTTATATCTGAGCGAGGAAGACAAGCGGCTATAGGTAAGGGAGGAGAAGGTTACAGGAGTTATAGAGTGGATAGAAGTGTATTTAGAGATTATATCTGAGTGAGGAAGACAAGGGGATATAGGTAATGGAGGAGGAGGTTACAGGAGTTATAGAGCAGATAAAAGTATAGTTAAAGGTTATATCTGAGTGAGGAACGAGATATAGGTAAGGGAGGAGGCTACAGGAGTTATAGAGTGGATTGAAGTGTAGTTAGAGGTTATAACTGAGTGAGGGAGACAAGGGGATATTGCTAAAGGAGGAAGAGGTTAGAGGAGTTATAAAGTGGGTAGAAATGTAGTTAGAGGTTATATCTGAGTGAGGAACACCAGAAGATATAGGTAAGGGAGGAGGAGGTAACAGGAGTGATAGAGTGGATAGAAGTGTAGTTAGAGGTTATATCTGAGTGAGAGAGCCCAGGGGATATAGGTAAGTGAGGAGGTTACAAGAGTTATAAAGTGGATAGAAGTGTAGTTAGAGGTTATATCTCAGCGAGGAAGACAAGGGGATATAGTAAGGGAGGAGGAGGTTACAGGAGTTATAGAGTGGATAGAAGTGCAGTTAGAGGTTATATCTGAGTGAGGGAGACAAGGGGATATAGTTAAGTTAGGAGGAGGTTACAGGAGTTATAGAGTGGATAGAAGTGCAGTTACAGGTTATATCTGAGTGCAGAAAACAAGGGGATATAGGGAAGGGAGGAGGAAGTTATGGGAGTTGTAGAGTGGATTGCAGTGTAGTAAGAGGTTATATCCGAGTGAGGAAAACAAGGGGATATATGTAAGGGAGGAGGAAGTTACAGGAGTTATAGAGTGGACAGAAGTGTAGTTAGAGGTTATATTTGAGTGAGGAAGACGAGGGGCTATAGGTAAGGGAGAAGGAGGTTTCAGGAGTTATAGAGTGGATAGAAGTGTAGTTTGAGTGAGGAAGGCAAGGACGTATAGGTAAGGGAGGAGGTTACAGGAGTTATAGAGTGGATAGAAGTGTAGTCTGAGGTTATATATGAGTGAGGAAGACAAGGGGATATAGGTAAGGGAGGAGGAGGTTACAGGAGCTATAGAGTGGGTAGAAGTGTAGTTAGAGGTTATATCTGAGTGAGGGAGGCAAGGGGATATAGGTAAGGGAGGAGGTTACAGGAGTTATAGGGTGGATAGAAGTGTAGTTATAGGTTATATCTGACTGAGGGAGACAATGAGATATAGGTAAGGGAAGAGGATGTTACAGGAGTTATAGAGTGGATATAAGTGTAGTTAGAGGTATATCTGTGTTTGGAAGACAAGGGTATATAGGTAAAGGAGGAGGAGGTTACAGCAGTTATAGAGTGGATAGAAGTGTGGTTAGAGGTTATATCTGAGTGAGGAAGACAAGGGGCTACAGTTAATAGACGAGGAGGTTACAGGAGTTACAGAGTGGATAGAAGTGTAGTTAGAGTTTATATTTGAGTTAGAAAGGGGATATAGCTAAGCGAGGAGGAGGTTATAGGAGTTATGGAGTGGATAGAAATGTAGTTAGAGGTTACAGGTTCATAGGTTCATAGGTTCATACTAGGCTATCTGCCCTAAGGCATTTATAAGTCTAGCCAGAGTGTGTTTGGCTTTCGCCATCCATTTTAAATGAATTTTGCTATGCCCTTTTTTGAGGTTAGTATACTGTGCCTCTGTCTAACAGTGACACAGAAGTGATACCCGGGGTAAACTTTCAATCTCCCATCCACTCAAGATTCCTCTTGAAGAGAGTCAATGAGGGACTCTGCCTAACCTGGACTGGGATTTTATTCCAGAGTGAAGGGAGCCTCTGGGTTATGAATCTGTCCCTCCAGCATGTCCTATTTATTTCAGTGCTGAGGTTCAAGTCTCAGGCGGCAGAGCTCGATGGGATTTGATTTTCTGAGGTGCAGCATGTCCATTAATTCGGGTTGGACATGGCTTTATACGCCAGGCACAGATCGCCTGAGCAGGCGGTATGCCACTGAGTAGAGCTGGAGTTTCTTTAACAGGGCAGCATATGGCATCTGTTTGAGCCCTTGATCCTCTTGGTGAGGTATTTTTGGGGTCTTTCCAGTTGCTGCAGGTGTCTGGTAAGATACATCCCAAAAGGGGCATTGTACTCAATTATGGGCCTGATGAGGGATGTGTAAAGAAGCATGATGACTCCTGATCTAGATGTGAATCCCTTCATAATTAGGTGGGCTATATAAAATGTTTTTCTAACCACTTTGGCCATGTGGTTTTCAAATGAGAGATTGCTATCAACTTGGGACCCCAGGTCCCTAATTTCTTCCAGATTTAATGGATTACCACCTATGTGGTAATTTGTGGGCACTTTGTTTTTGCCAAAGGGGATGACTATACACTTTTTGGCATTTAGCTTGAGGCCATGGTTCTGGCACCAGTTGTCTGTTTCTATGAGGCCCTTTTGTAGGATGCTTGTGTCGGCTGGAGAGTCGATTATGGAGCCTAGTTTGAGTGAGGAAGACAAGGGAATACAGGTAAGGGATGAGGAGGTTACAGGAGTTATAGAGTGGACAGAAGTGTAGTCAGAGGTTATATCTGAGTGAAGAAGGGGATATAGGTAAGAGACGAGGAGGTTATAGGAGTTATGGCGTGGATAGAAGTGTAGTTACAGGTTATATCTCAGTGAGGAAGACAAGGTGATATAGGTAAAGGAGGAGGTTACAGGAGTTATAGAGTGGGTAGAAGTGTAGTTAGAGGTTATATCTGAGTGAGGAAGACAAGGGGATAAAGGTAAGGCAGGAGGTTACAGGAGTTAAAGAGTGGATAGAAGTGCAGTTAAAAGGTTATATCTGAGTGAGGATGACAAGGGGATATAAGTAAAGGAGGAGGTTACAGGGGTTAAAGAGTGGATAGAAGTGCAGTTATAGGTTATATCTGAGTGAGGAAGACAAGGGGTTATAGTTAAGGGATGAGGAGATTACAGGAGTTATAGAGTAGATAGAAGTGTAGTTAGATGTTATATCTGAGAGAGGGAGCCAAGGGGATATAGGTAAGGGAGGAGGAGGTTACCGAAGTTATAGAGTGGATAGAAGTGTAGTTAGAAGTTATATCTGAGTGAAGAAGACAAGGGGCTATAGGTAAGGGAGGAGGAGGTTAGAGGAGTTATAGAGTGGATAGAAGTGTAGGTAGAGGTTATATGTGAGTAAGAAAGACAAGGGGATATAGGTAAGGGAGGAGGAGGTTACAGGAGTTATAGAGTGAATAGAAGTGCAGTTAGAGGTTATATCTGAGTGAGGAAGGGGATATAGATAAGGGAGGAGGAGGTTACAGGAGTTATAGAGTGGATAAAAATGTACTTTGAGGTTATAACTGAGTGAGGAAGACAAGGGGTTATAGGTAAGGGAGAAGGAGGTTACAGGAGTTAAAGAGTGGATAGAAGTGTAGTTAGAGGCTATATCTGAGTGAGGAAGACAAGGAGGTATAGGTAAGGGAGGAGGTTACAAGAGTTATAGAGTGAATAGAAGTGTAGTTAGAGGTTATATCTGAGTGAGGAAGACAAGGGGATAAAGGTAAGGGAGGAGGTTACAGGAGTTAGAGAGTGGATAGAAGTGCAGTTAAAAGGTTATATCTGAGTGAGGAAGACAAGGGGATATATGCAAAGGAGGAAGTTACAGGAGCTATAGAGTGGAAAGAAGGGTAGATAGAGGATGTATCTGAGTAAGGAAGACAAGGGTATATAGGTAAGGGAGGAGGAGGTTGCAGGAGTTATAGAGTGAATAGAAATGCAGTTAGAGGTTATATCTTAGTGAGGAAGACAAGGGGATATTGGTAAGAGAGGAGAGTATACAGTGGATAGAAGTGTAGTTAGAGGTTATATCTGAATGAGGGGGACAAGGGGATATAGGTAAGGGAGGAGGAGATTACATGAGTTATAGAGTGGATAGAAGTGTAGTTAGAGGTTATATCTGAGTGAGGAAGACAAGAAGATATAGGTAAGGGATCAGGAGGTAACAGGAGTTATAGAGTGGATAGAAGTGTAGTTAGCAATCCGGCGAGGGAACCTGGCGATATTAGGGGAGGAGGTTACAGGTTATGGGGGTGGATGGGGGTGTGGTTGAAGTTATATCGGCGGGAAGACAAAGGGATAGGTAGGAGAGGTTACAAGAGTGGTGTGGGAAGTGTAGTTAGAGGTTATATCTGAGCGAGGAAACAAAGGGATATAGGTAAGGAGGAGTGATACAGGAGTTATAGAGTGGATAGAAGTGCAGTTAGAGGTTATATCTGGTGGAGATAAGCATAGAAGTGCGGTTAAGGAGTTATATCTGAGTGAGGGGAACAAGGGATATAGGAAGGGAGAAGGAGGTTAAAGGCGTTTTAGAGTGGATAGAAGTGCAGTCAGAGGTTATATCTAGTGAGGAAGACAAGGAGGATAGGTAAGGGGAGTGAGGAGGTTACAGGAGTTATAGAGTGGGATAGAAGTGCGGTTAGAGGTTATATGACAAGGAATATAGGTAAGGGAGGAGGGTACAGGAGTTATTGGGTGGATAGAAGTGTAGTTAGAGGTTATATCTGACTGAGGGAGACAAGGGGATATAGATAAGTGAGGAGGAGGAGGTTACAGGAGCTATACAGTGGATAGAAATGTAGTTAGAGGTATATCTGAGTAAGGAAGACAATGGGATATAGGTAAGGGAGAAGGAGGTTATTTAGAGTGGATTTAGAGGTTGATAAGTGAGGAAGACAAGGGGCTACAGTTAAGGGTGGAGGAGGTTACAGGAGTTACAGAGTGGATAGAAGTGTAGTTAGAGGTTATATCTGAGTGAGGAAGACAAGGGGATATAGGTAAGGGAGGCGGAGGTAACAGGAGTTATAGACTTGATAGAAATGTAGTTAGAGGTTATATCTGAGTGAGGGAGCCAAGGTGATATAGGTAAGGGAGGAGGTTACAAGAGTTATAGAGGGGATAGAAGTGTAGTTAGAGGTTATATCCGAGTGAGGAAGACAAGGGTATATCGGTAAGGGAGGAGGTTACAGGAGTTATAGAGTGGGTAGAAGTGTAGGAAGAGGTTATATCTCAGTGAGGGAGACAAGTTGATATAGGTAAGGGAGGAGGAGGTTACAGGAGTTATAAAGTGGGTAGAAGTGTAGTTAGAGGTTATACCTGAGTGAGTGGGACAAGGGGATATAGGTAAGGGAGGAGGAGGTTACAGGAGTTATAGAGTGGATAGAAGTGTAGTTAGAGGTTATATCTGAGTGAGGAAGACAAGAAAATATAGGTAAGGGAGGAGGAGGTAACAGGAGTTACAGAGTGGATAGAAGTGTAGTTAGAGGTTATATCTGAGTGAGGGAGCCAAGGTGATATAGGTAAGGGAGGAGGTTACAAGAGTTATAGAGGGAATAGAAGTGTAGTTAGAGGTTATATCTGAGTGAGGAAGACGAGGGGATATCAGTAAGAGAGAAGGAGGTTACAGGAGTTATAGAGTGGATAAAAGTGTAGTTATAGTTTATATCTGAGTGAGGAAGACAAGGGGATATAGGTAAGGGAGGAGGAGTTTACATGTGTTATATGGTGGGTAGAAGTGTAATTAGAGGTTATATCTAAGTGAGGAAGACAAGGGGATATAGGTAAGGGAGGAGGAGGTTACAGGAGTTATAGAGTAGGTAGAAGTGTAGTTAGAGTTTATATCTGACTGAGGGAGACAAGGGGATATAGGTAAGGCAGGAGGAGGTTACAGGAGTTATAGAGTGGATAGAAGTGTAGTTAAAGGTATATCTGAGTAAGGAAGACAAGGGGATATAGGTAAGGGAGGAGGAGGTTACAGCAGTTATAGAGTGGATAGAAGTGCAGTTAGAGATTATATCTGAGTGAGGAAGACAAGGGGCTACAGTTAAGGGCGGAGGAGGTTACAGGAGTTACAGAGTGGATAGAAGTGTAGTTAGAGGTTATATCTGAGTGAGTAAGTGGATATAGGTAAGGGAGGAGGAGGTTATAGGAGTTACGGAGTGGATAGAAGTGTAGTTAGAGGTTATATCTGAGTGAGGAAGACAAGGAGATATAGGTAAGGGAGGAGGTTACAGGAGTATTAGAGTGGACAGAAGTGTAGTTAGAGGTTATATCTGAGTGAGGAAGACAAGGGGATATAAGTAAGGGAGGAGGAGGTAACAGGAGTTATAGAGTTGATAGAAGTGTAGCTAGAGGTTATATCTGAGTGACGGAGCCAAGGTGATATAGGTAAGGGAGGAGATTACAAGAGTTATAGAGGGGATAGAGGATTAGATAGAGGTTATATCCGAGTGAGGAAGACAAGGGTATACTGGTAAGGGAGGAGGTTACAGGAGTTATAGAGTGGGTAGAAGTGTAGTTAGAGGTTATATCTCAGTGAGGGAGACAAGGGGATATAGGTAAGGGAGGAGGTTACAGGAGTTATAGAGTGGGTAGAAGTGTAGTTAGAGGTTATATCTCAGTGAGGGAGACAAGGGGATATAGGTAAGGGAGGAGGAGGTAACAGGAGTTATAGAGTGGATAGAAGTGTAGTTAGAGGTTATATCTGAGTGTGGAATAAGGTGATAGATAGGTAAGGGGAGGAGGTTACAAGAGTTATAGATGGACAGAAGCAGTAAGAGTTATAGGTTATATCTGAGTGAGGAAGACAAGGGGTATAGGTAAGGGAGGAGGAGTTTACAGGTGTTATATGGTGGGTAGAAGTGTTGTCAGAGGTTATATCTAAGTGAGGAAGTCAAGGGGATATAGGTAAGGGAGGAGGAGGTAACAGGAGTTATAGAGTGGATAGAAGTGTAGTTAGAGGTTATATCTGAGTGAGGGAGCCAAGGTGATATAGGTAAGGGAGGAGGTTACAAGAGTTATAGATGGGACAGAAGTGTAGTTATAGGTTATATCTGAGTGAGGAAGACAAGGGGGTATAGGTAAGGGAGGAGGAGTTTACAGGAGTTATAGAGTTAATAGAAGTGTAGTTAGAGGTTATATGAGACAAGGGGACATATAGGTAGGGACAAAGAGGAGGGTTACAGGAGTTATAGCGTGGATAGAAGTGCAGTTAGAGGTTACATGTGAGTGTGGAAAACAAGGAGCTATAGGTAAGGGAGGAGGTTACAGGAGTTATAGAGTGGGTAGAAGTGTAGTTAGATGTTATATCTGAGTGAGGAAATATCAAGGGGATATAGGTAAAAGGGGAGAAGTGAGAGGAACAGCAAGGTTATAGACAGATAGAAATGTAGTTAGAGGTTATATCAGAGTGATGGAGCCAAGGTGATATAGTGAGGCGCGTTGCTTAAGCCGGAGCTGAGTTACAAGGTTATAGAGGGATAGAGGCTGAGTTGGAGGTTATATCCAGTGTGAGGGAATAAGTTGATGAAGGGCAGTGCTGGGAGTGAGGTAGAGGTTACCGTGAGTTATAAAGTGGGTAGGAAGTGTAGCGTTAGAGGTTATACCTGGAGGTGAGAATTTGGGATGCAAGAAGGATTTAGGTAAAGAGGAGGAGGTTAAGTTGGCGGCAGTTATAGGGAGTGGATAGAAGTGGTAGTTAGAGGTTATATCTGCTGAGGGAGAGACAAGAATATATGTAAGGGAGGAGGGGAGGTAACATGAGTTATAGAGTGGATAGAAGTGTAAGTTTAGAGGGTTATACTGGAGTGAGGGAGCCAAGGTGATATAGATGGGGAGGAGGTTACAAGAGTTATAGAGGGATAGAAGGGTGTGGTTATAGTTTGTATATATGCGAAGATATGGGAGGGCAGGGGATATGAAGTGCAGAGAAAGGCGTTGCGCTACAGGAGCAGAGTGGATAAAAACTGTAGTTATATGCTTAGTATCTGTTTATATCAGGTAGAGACAGGGGATATAGGGCAAGGGAGGAGAGGAGGTTACAGGAGTTATGGGGAGTAAGGTGAGAATTGTAGTTAGAGGTTATGAAGTGGGGAGACTCTAAAGAGGAAGATATAGGTATATATGCAGGGGATGGAGTGTTACAGGAGTTATAGAGTGCATAGAAGTGGAGTAGAGGTTATATTCCTGAAAGTGAGGAAGAGAAGGGATATAGGTAAAAGGGAGTGAGGTTGCAGGAGTTATAGAGTGGATAGAGGTGTAGTTGGAGGTTATATCTGACTTGAGGGAGACAAGGGGATATAGGTAAGCAAGGGAGGGAGTTTACAAGGGTTGCGGGAGCAGTAGAGTGGATAGGGAAGTGTAGCAGTTAAAGGTATATCTGAGTAGGAAGACAAGGGGATATAGGGTAAAGGGAGGAGGAGGTTGCAAGCAGTTGGGCAGTTGGCAGAGTGGATAGAAGTGCAGTTCGAGATTATATCCTGAGTGAGGAGAAGACAAGGGATGGGTACAGTTAAGAGTGAGGAGAGGTTACAGAGGAGTTACAGAGTGGATGAGAAGTGTAGTTTAGAGGTTATATCTGAGGTGAAGAAAGAAGTGGAAATAAGGTATGGGAGAAGAGGTTATAGAAGTTATGGAGTGGATAGAGGTATGTAGTTAGAGGTTGTATCTGAGGTAGGAAGAAAGAGGGGTATAGGTAAGAGGGAGAGGAGGTTACAGGTGGAGTTATAGAGTGGACAGGAGGTGTAGTCAGCGGTTTTCGATCTGAGTGAGGAGAGACAAGGAGATATAGGTAAGGGAGGAGGAGTTTACAGGAGTATTAGAGTGGATTGAAGTGTAAAGTTAGAGGTTATATCTGAGGTGAGAAGAGACTGAGGCAATATAGGTAGGCGTTGGGGTTACAGGAGTTATAGAGTGGGTAGGGTGTAGTTGGGGTTATATCTGAGTGAGAGCAAGACAAGGGATATGAATGAGGAGGAGGAGGTAGCAGGAGTTATAGGTTGATAAGTATAGTTAGGAGTTATATCTGGTGAGGGAGCCAAGGTGAGTATAGGTAAGGGTTGAGGTTGCAGGTGAGTTATAGAGTGGATAGAAGTGTAGTTAGAGGTTATATCCAGGAGTGAGGAAGACAAGGGATATAGATAAGGGAGGAGGCCGTTACAGGAGTTGTAGAGTGGATAGGGAGTGTAGTTAGAGGTTATATCTGAGTGTGGGGAGCCAAGACAAAGGGATATAGGTAAGGGAGGGAGGGATAGGTTAGCAGGACTTAGAGTGAGTGGGTGAAGTCCGTAAGTTATAGGTTAGACACAGTGCTTGATCAAAAGGGAGGACAAGAGCAGGAGTGGTAGGGAGGAGGAGGTTGCAGGAGTTATAGCTGAGGTAGAGGATAGACAAGGGATATATAGTTAGGGAGGTTACAGGATCTGATAAAGTGAGGAGGAACAAGAAGATATAGGTTATACCCTAGGTAGTGTGGACAAGAGGATATAGCAAGGGAGGTTTTGGAGGTGTACAGGAGTTATAGGGGGTGGAGTTGAAGTGAGGCTTGGTATCTGAGGTGAGGAAAGACAATGGAAGATATGTGGTAGAGAAGGAGGTTAGCAGGAGTTTTAGAGTGGGTAGAAGTGTAAAGTTAGAGGTTGTGAGAAAGACACAATGGATATTGGTAAGAGAGAAGGAGGTTACAGTGGCATGGTGGGTATATCTAAAGTGAGTTAGAGTGAAGATCTAAAAAAGGGGATATAGGTAAGGGAGAAAGTGAGGGAGGTTACAGGAATTATGGAGTTCATAGAAGTGTAGTTAGAGGTTGTATCTCAGCGAGGAAGACAAGGGGATATAGGTAAGGGAGGAGGAGGTTACAGGAGTTATAGAGTGGATAAAAGTGCAGTTAGAGGTTATATGTGATTGCGGAAAACAAGGAGATATAGGTAACGGAGGAGGTTACAGGAGTTTTAGAGTGGGTAGAAGTGTAGTTAGAGGTTATATCTGAGTGAAGAAGACAAGGGGATATAGGTAAGGGAGGAGGTTACAGGAGTTATAGAGTGGATAGAAGTGCAGTTAAAAGGTTATATCTGAGTGTGGAAGACAAGGGGATAAAGGTAAGGGAAGAGGTTACAGGAGTTCTAAAGTGGGTAGAAGGATAGTTAGAGGCCGGTATCCCGAGATTGATGGCGATAAAGGGATACTCGGTGAGGAGAGGAGGAGTTACGGTAAAGAAGTTATAGAATTGGGTAGAAGTGGTAGTTAGAGGTTGCCATCACAGGTGAGGGAGACAATGGGATATAGGTAAGGGATGAGGAGGTTACAGGAGTTATAAAGTGGGTAGAAGTGTAGTTAGAGGTTATATCTGAGTGAAGGGGACAAGGGGATATAGGTAAGTGAGGAGGAGGTTACAGGAGTTATAGAGTGGATAGAAGTGTAGTTAAAGGTATATCTGAGTAAGGAAGACAAGGGGATATAGGTGAGGGAGGAGAGTGTTACAGCAGTTATAGAGTGGATGGAAGTGCAGTTAGAATTATATTTGAGTGAGGGAAGACAAGGGGCTACAGTTGGCGGTAGGAGGAGTTACATGAGTTACCGAGTGGATAGAAGTGTAGTTAGAGGTTATATCTGAGTGAAGAAGTGGAAAATAGGTATGGGAGGAAGAGGTTATAGAAGTTATGGAGTGGATAGAAGTGTAGTTAGAGGTTGTATCTGAGTGAGGAAGAAGAGGGGGTATAGAAAGTGAGAGGGAGGGAGGAGTTCACGAGGTTATAGAGTGGACTGAAGTGTAGTCAGGCTGAGTTATATCTGAGGCTGAGGAAAGACAGGGAGATGCTTAGAGTAAGGGAGGAGGTTCACATGGAGTGTATGAGAGTGGAGCAGAAGTGTGGACTAGGAGGTTGGTATCTAATTGAGAAAGACAGGGAGATGTAGAGTAGCGCTGAGAGGTTACAGGAGGTTATAGAATTAAGGTAGGAAGTGGTACTTAGAGGTTATAATCACAGGTAGAGCAGAGACAAGGGATAGTAGATAGTGGAGGAGGGTTATAAGAGTTATAGAGGGGATAGAGAGTGTATTTAGAGGTTATATATCAGTGAGAGAGGAACACAAGGGTATATCGGTAAGGGAGGAGGTTACAGGAGTTATAGGAGTGGGTAGAAGTGTGGTTATAGGTTTAACACCTTGGAGTGAGGTGGACAAAGAGGGACATAGAGTAAAGGGGGAGGAGGAGGTTACAGGACTTATAAGAGGAGTGGGTAGAAGTGTAGTTGGCAGGTTATACAGTGAGTGCGGGACAAAGGGGATATAGAGTAAGGGAGGGAGGAGGGCAGCCTTTACAGAGTGGATAGAAGGAGGAAAGGACAGGACAGAGGAGGAAATAGAAGGAGGAGTGGAGGAAGACAAGGGACAGTGGAGGAGGACAAGGAGATAGTGGATAGAAGGAGGAGGAGAGAGGGAGGAAGACAGGAGTAAGGATAGAAAGACAGGAGGAGGACAGGAGGAGACAAGGAAAAGTGGTGGAGGAGGAGGAAGACAGTGGAAAGAGTGGAGAGGAGGAAGACAGTGGTGAAGGAAAAGGAGAGGAAGAGTAGAGGGAGGAGGTGGAGGAGGAGGATATACAGAAGGAAGAAGAGTGGAGTGGAGAGTGGAAAGAAAGACAAGGAGGAGGACAGGAATAGAGTGATATAGAGGTTAAAGAGGAGGAGGAAGACAAGGGACAGGAGGGATAGAAGGAGGAGGTTAAGACAGTGGATAGAAAAGGAGGAGGAACAGGAGTGGATAGAGGTTAGGAGGAAGTGGAGGTGAGGAGAGTGGATAGGAAGGAGGAGAGATATATATGGAGGAGGAGGAAAGAGTGGATAGAAGGGAGGAAGGGGAGGAAGGAAGAGATAAGAGTGGATAGAAGGAAGGTGGACAGCAGGAGAGGATGGAGGAGTGAGGAAGACAGAGGAGGATACACAGGAGGACACAGGAACATGGATAGAAGGAAGGAGGAAGGAGAAGACAAGGACAAGGAAGAGGAACAGATCTGAGTGGAGGAAGACAAGGAGGAAGACAAGGAGGAGAGTGGAAGACAAGATGATAGAGAGTGAGGAAGACAAGGACATAAAGGACAAGGAGGACAGGAGGACAGGAGGAAGACAAGTGACAGGACAGGACAGACACAAGGACAAGGAAAGGAGACAGGAAGAGGAGTGAGAGACAAGGACAGGACACATAGGAAGACAAGGACAAGGTGGAGGAAGGACAGAGGAGGAGGAAGACAAGGAAACATATAGGAGGACACAAGGACAGAGGAGAGAGGAGGACAAGAGGAGTGGAGGAAGATCTGGAGGAAGACAAGGAGGAGGAAGAGGAGGAGGAGGAAGAGGAAGGACAAGAGAAGGAGGAAGGAACATCTGATAAGGAAGACAAGGACAAGACAGGAGGAAGACAAGGAGGATATATCTGAGAGGAAGACAAGGAGGTGGATAGAGGAGGAAAGAGGAAGGAAGAGTCTGGAGGAAGACAAGGAGGAGAGGAGGAGTGAGGAAAGACAAGGAAAAGAGGAGGAGGAAGATAGGAAAAGGAGGAAAGACAAGGACATGAGTGGGGAAAGACAAGAGGAGGAGAGGAGGAGGAAGACAAGGATAGAAGGACAGAGGAGGAGGAAGACAAGGACATGGAGGTAAGGAAGGAGGAGAGTGAGGAAGACAAGGGATAGGAAGGAAGAACAGAGAGAGGACAGAGTGGAGGAACAAGACAAAGACACAGGTGGAGGAAGAGGACACAGGAACAGAGACACAAGGAGGACACACAGAGGAGGAGGAAAGACAAGAGGATAGAAGGAGGAAGGTTATAGGAGGAAGACAAGGACAGAAGGAGAGGAGGTGAGATGAGGAAGAAACACAAGACAGTGAGGAAGACAAGGAACAAAGAGGGAACATGGAGGAGGAGAGAAGACAAGAGAGTGGAGGAAGACAAGGAGGAGAAGGACAAGGAAGAGGAAGAGGAGGAAGACAGGAAGGAGGAGGAAGACAAGGAGACAAGGAGTGGAGACAAGGAAGGAGGAGAGGAGGAAGAGGAAGACAAGGAGAGAGGAACACAAGGAGGACAGAAAGGAGGAGGAGGACACACAGGACAGGATAGAAGGAAAGGACGGAGGAAGACAAGTGGAGGCACAGGGAGGAGGGAGGAAGGAAGACAAGGAGTGAGTGGATAGGAAGAGAGACAGTGGAAGACAAGGACAGAAGGAGGAGGATACAGAGTGAGAAAGGACAGGAAGAAGAAGGAGGAGGGAGACAAGACATGGAGGAGGAGGACAGGAGATAGGAGGAGGAGGAAGACATAAAGACAAGGAGACAGGAGAGTGGATATAAGAAAGAGGTGAAGGAGGAAAGACAAGTGGACAGGACAGGAAGAGGAGACAGGATAGAAAGAGTGAGGAGACAAGAGGATATAGGTGGTGAGGAGGTTACAGACAGAGTGGATAGGAGTATAGGAGGAGGGAAACACAAGGAGATAGGATAAGAGTGTAGAGGACAGGTTATATCCAGTGAGGAAGACAAGGATAGAGGAGGAGGAGAAGGAGGAGGAAGACAAGGAACAGAGGAGTGAGGACATGACAGACAAGGAAGACAAGGACACAGAGGAAACAAGGAAGGGGAGGAAAACAAGGAATGGAGGAAGACAAGAGAAGACATGGACAGGAGGAAGACAGGACAAAGGAGGAAGGAAGGGAGAAGACAAGGAGAGATGAGGAAGAGAAAGAGGAGGAAGACAAGGAGGAGGTAGAGACAGAGAGGAGGAAGACACATCTGGAGGAAGGAAGACAAGAGATATAGGAAGAGGAAGACAAGGAAGATAGGACAGAGAACAAGGAGTGAGGAAGACAAGGTAGAGGAAGTGGACACAGGAGAGGAAGACAAGGACAGGAGAGGAAGACAAGGAAGACAAGGAGGAGGAAGGAGGAGGAGGAGGAGGAGGAGGAACACAAGGATATGGAGAGGAAGTGAGGAAGACAAGGAGGAAGGAGGAGGAGACACAAGGACAGGAGGAAGAGGAGAAAGGAAAAGTGGAGGAGACAAGGAAATATGGAGGAGGAAGACAAGGATATAGGAAGGAGGAGGAGAGGAAGTGACAAGGAAGGGGAGAGGAAGACAGGAGGACAAGGAAGGAGGACAAGGAGGAAGACAGGAAGAAGAGGACAAAGGAAGAGACACAGTGACAAAGAAAAGGATAAAAGAGGAGGAACACAGTGGATAGAGAAGAGTGAGGAACACAAGGAGTGGAAGGAGGAAGACAAGGAGATAGACACAAGGAGGATAGACAAGGACACACAGGATAGAAAGGAAGACAGGAGGAGAAAGGAAGAGCCAGTGGAGACACAAGGAAGACAAGGAGGAAGACAGGAAGAGAGAGGAGAAGGAGTGGACAGAAGTGAGGAAGACAATACAGGAGGAGGAAACAGTGGAGGACAAGGAGGAGGAGGAAGACAAGGAGGATAGAAATAGTTAGAGGTGGAGGAAAACACAAGGAAGAGGAGAGAGTGAGGAGACAAGGTGGTATACAGGAGAAGAAGAGGTTATAGGAGTGAGGAAGAGAAGTGGAGGAGGAGGTTACAGGAGAGGAGTGATAGAAGGAAGGAAGTAAGGAAGACAGTGGCAGTAGAGGAGGAGGAGGAAGACAAGGGATATAGGAGGTATAGGGAAGAGGAGGGAGGAGGGAGAGGTGAGAGGAGTGGAGGAAGAAAGGGAGTAGGGAAAGGATAGGAGGAAAAGGCAGAGGATATGTAAGGAGGAGGAAGAGTGAGGAAGGTGGATATGGAAGGAGGAGGAGGGACAGAAGGAGGTGGATAGAAGAAGGGAAAGAGGAGGGAGTGAGGAAAGGACATAGGTAAGGGAGGAGGAGGTTACAGGAGTTATAGGAGTGGAGAAGATAGAGTGGAGGAAGACAGACAAGGGATAGGTAAGGGAGGAGGTTACAGGAGTTATAGAGTGGATAGAAGTGTAGTTAGAGGTTATGAGATCTGAGTGAGGAAGACAAGGGATATAGGTAGGAGGAGGAGCAGGTTATAGAGTGGATAGAAGTGTAGTTAGAGGTTATATCTGAGGAGGAAGACAAGGGATATAGGTAAGGGAGGAGGAGGTTATAAGAGTTGTAGAGTGGATGGAAGTGTAATTAGAGGTTCTTTCTGAGTGAGGGACACACTCAAGTAGATAAATAGATACACACACACACACACACACACACACACACACACACACACACACACACACACAGACACACACACACACACACACACACACACACACACACACACACACACACACACACACACACACACACACACACACACACACTGTTATTACTTCTGTTACCTTATCAGTAAGCTCTGGTAATGAAATTCTTCGGACACCTTCTGTAGTTCCATGTCTGTTAAGACATTCTGTGTTCAGTCTGGGAAATGTAAGATCATAAGATTATAGCTCATCTCCAGATATGTGCGGTTTTCATGCATATAACACTGTTTCCAAATGATGTTAACAATAGTATGTGGCTTGTAACAAACTTTAATCTACTCTATCTAAAGATACCAAATTAATTTTGTTTTCCATATCATTTTTCTTCCATGACCTTCAGCCATCAGTACCCCCTCAAAGGGGTCTTAAACCCATTTAATCTTGACACAGGGGACCCTACCTATCAGAGTGCAGCAGCCATAGAAGAGCTTTTGTCCCTGCCTGTGCCCCCTGCCTGCATGCTGCCAGGGGAGGGTGTCTTTGTCCAAATGGCCTGAGGCATGGCTTTACCCCCTACAGACTAGGGCCAGTATGTTTCAGAACAAATCCTGACTGTCCTCAGGCTAGGGTACTGCATGTCTCTCCTCCACTTTTAAGCAGCCTACAACATGCAGATTGCAGGCTGTGGTGGCATTTTACAATTTTTGTCCCTAGCCTCACTCCCTAGTCCTACACCCTGGTGGTTGATGTGAGCACATGCATCAAAGTGAGGGTTCCCTATATTCTCCTCACAAGTGAGTGTTTTCACAAACATGCAGCACATCAAGGGCCACCTATACTCTCTTTGCACAGAACATGCATGTCCCCGCACAGATGCAACATTATGATGGCCTCCTATACTCTCTCCACACCTGCATGTTCACACACACAGGCACCACAGCAAAGGCCTTCGATACTCTCCCACATTCATGTTCCCAAACACACATCACACACACACACACACACACACACACACACACACACACACACACACACACACACACACACACACACACACAAGCGTGTGCACATGCAGTACAGCAAGGGCTTCCTATACTCTCCCACACATGCATGTTCACACACACAGGCAACACAGCAAAGGCCTCCCATGCTCTCCTACACATTCATGTTCCCAAACACTCACAAGGAGAAGACAAGGGGATATAGGTAAGGGAGGAGGAGGTTCCAGAAGTCATACAGTCATAGGTGTGTAGTTTAAGGTTATATCTGAGTGAGGAAGACAAGGGGTATAAGTAAAGGAAAAGGAGGTTACAGGAGTTATAGAATGGATAGAAGTGTAGTTAGAGGTTATATCTGGGGGAGGAAGACAAGGGGATATATGTAAGGGAGGAGGAGGTTACAGGAGTTATAGAGTCATAGAAGTGTAGTTAGAGGGTATATCTGAGTGAGGAAGAAAAGGGATATAGGTAAGGGAGGAGGAGGTTACAGGAGTTATAGAGTGGATAGAAGTGTAGTTAGAGGTTATATCTGAGTAAGGAAGAAAAGGGCATATAGGTAAGGGAGGAGGTTACAGGAGTTATAGAGTGGATAGCAGTGTAGTTAGAGGTTATATCTCAGTGAGGAAGGAGATACAGGTAAGGGAGTAGGAGGTTAATGGGGTTATAGAGTGGATAGAAATGTAGTTAGAGGTTATATCTGAGTGAGGGAAGACAAGGGATATAGGTAAGGGAGGAGGTTACAGGAGTTATAGAGTGGATAGAAGTGTAGTTAGAGGTTATATCTCAGTGAGGAAGACAAAGGGATATAGGTAAGGAAGGAGGAGGTTACAGGAGTTATAGAGTGGATAGAAGTGTAGTTAGAGGTTATATCTGAGTGAGGAAGACAAGGGGATATAGGTAAGGGAGGAGGTTACAGGAGTTATAGAGTGGATAGAAGTGTAGTTAGAGGTTATATCTGAGTGAGGAAGACAAGGGGATATAGGTAAGGGAGGAGCAGGTTACAGGAGTTATAGAGTGGATATAAGTGTAGTTAGAGGTTATATCTGAGTGAGGAAGACAAGGGGATATAGGTAAGGGAGGAGGAGGTTACAGGAGTTATAGAGTGGATAGAAGTGTAGTTAGAGGTTATATCTGAGTGAGGAAGACAAGGGGATATAGGTAAGGGAGGAGGTTACAGGAGTTATAGAGTGGATAGAAGTGTAGTTAGAGGTTATATCTCAGTGAGAAAGACAAGGAACTATAAGTAAGGGAGGAGGAGGTTACAGGAGTTATAGCGTGGGTAGAAGTGTAGATTGAGGTTATATCTGAGTGAGGAAGACAAGGGTATATAGGTAAGGGAGGAGGAGGTTACAGGAGTTATAGAGTGGATAGAAGTGCAGTTAGAGGTTATATCTCAGTAAGGAAGACAAGGGGCTATAGGTAAGGGAGGAGGAGGCTACAGGTATAGAGTGGATAGAAGTGCAGTTAGAGGTTATATCTGAGTGAGGAAGACAAGAGGATATAGGTAATGGAGGAGGAGGAGGTTACAGGAGTTATAGAGTGGATTGAAGTGTAGTTAGAGGTTATATCTGAGTGAGGAAGACAAGGGGATGTAGGTAAGGGAGGAGGAGGTTACAGGAGTTATAGAGTGGATAGAAGTGTAGTTAGAGGTTATAGCTGTGTGAGGAAGACAAGGGGATATAGGTAAGGGAGGAGGAGGTTACAGGAGTTATAGAGTGGATAGAAGTGCAGTTAGAGGTTATATCTGAGTGAGGAAGACAAGGTGAAATATGTAAGGGAGGAGGATATAGAGTGGATAGAAGTGTAGTTAGAGGTTATAGCTGTGTGAGGAAGACAAGGGAATATAGGTAAGGGAGGAGGAGGTTACAGGAGTTATAGAGTGGATAGAAGTGTAGTTAGAGGTTATATCTGATTGAGGAAGACAAAGGGAGGTCGATAAAGAAGGAGGAGGTTACAGGAGTTATAGAGTGGATAGAAGTCTAGCTAGAGGTTATATCTGAGTGCGGAAGACAAGGGGATATAGGTAAGGGAGGGGGTGATTACAGGAGTTCTGGAGTGGATAGAAGTGTAGTTAGAGGTTATATCTGCGTGAGGAAGAGAAGGGGCTATAGGTAAGGGAGGAGGAGGTTACAGGGGTTACAGAGTGGATAGAAGTGTAGTTAGGGGTTATATCTGCGTGAGGAAGACAAGTCGATATATGTAAGGGGGTACATGAGTTATAGAGTGGGTAGAATTGTAGTTAGATGTTACATCTAAAGTGATGAAGACAAGGGGATATAGGTAATGGAGGAGGAGGTTACAGGAGTTATAGAGTGGATAGAAGGCTAGAAAAAGGTTATATCTGAGTGAGGAAGACAAGGGGATGTAGGTAAAGGAGGAGGTTACAGGTGTTATAGGGTGGATAAATGTATAGTTAGAGGTTATATCTGAGTGAGGAAGGAGATATAGGTAAGGGAGGAGGCTACAGGAGTTATAGAGTGGATAGAAGTTTAGTTAGAGCGTATATCTGAGTGAGAAAGACAAGGGGCTATAGGTAAGGGATGAGGAGGTTACAGGTGTTATAGGGTGGGCAGAAGTGTAGCTAGAGTTAATATCTGATTGAGGAAGACAAGGGGATATAGGTATGGGAGGAGGAGGTTACAGGAGTTATAGAGTGGATAGAAGTTTAGTTAGAGGTTATATCTGAGTGAGGAAGACAAGGGGATATAGGTAAGGGAGGAGGAGGTTACAGGAGTTATAGAGTTGATAGAAGTTCAATTAGAGGTTATATCTGAGTGAGGAAGACAAGGGGCTATAGGTATGGGAGGAGGAGGTTACAGGAGTTATAGAGTGGATAGAAGTGTAGCTAGAGGCTATATATGAGTGATGAAGACAAGAGGTATAGGTAAGGGAGAAGGTTACAGGAGTTATAGAGTGGATAGAAGTGTAGTTAGAGGTTATATCTGAGTGAGGAAGACAAGGGGATATAGGTAAGGAAGGAGGAGGTTACAGGAGTCATAGAGTGGGTAGAAGTGTATTTAGAGGTTATATCTGAGTGAGGAAGACAAGGGGATATAGGTAAGGGAGGAGGAGGTTACAGGAGTTATAGAGTTGATAGAAGTGGAGTTAGAGGTTATATATCAGCGAGGAAGACAAGGGGATATAGGTAAGGGAGGAGGAGGGTACAGGAGTTGTAGAGTGGATAGAAGTTCAATTAGAGGTTATATCCAAGTGAGGAAGACAAGGGGATATATGTAAGGGAGGAGGAGGTTAGAGATGTTATAGAGTGGATAGAAATGTAGTTAAAGGTTATATCTGAGTGAGGAAGACAAGGGGATATAGGTAACGGAGGAGCAGGTTACAGGAGTTATACGATGGATATAAGTTTAGTTAAAGGTTATATCTGAGTGAGGGAGACAAGGGGATATAGGTAAGGGAGGAGTAGGTTACAGGAGTTATAGAGTGGATATAAGTGTTGCTAGAGGTTATAGCTGTGTGAGGAAGACAAGGGGATATAGGTAAGGGAGGAGGAGGTTACAGGAGTTATAGAGTGGATAGAAGTGTAGCTAGAGGCTATATCTGAGTGATGAAGACAAGAGGTATAGGTAAGGGAGAAGGTTACAGGAGTTATAGAGTGGATAGAAGTGTAGTTAGAGGTTATATCTGAGTGAGGAAGACAAGGGGATATAGGTAAGGGAGGAGGAGGTTACAGGAGTCATAGAGTGGGTAGAAGTGTAGTTAGAGGTTATATCTGAGTGAGGAAGACAAGGGGATATAGGTAAGGGAGGATGAGGTTACAGGAGTTATAGAGTGGATAGAAGTTTAGTTAGAGGTTATATCTGAGTGAGGAAGACAAGGGGATATAGGTAAGGGAGGAGGAGGTTACAGGAGTTATAGAGTTGATAGAAGTGGAGTTAGAGGTTATATATCAGCGAGGAAGACAAGGGGATATAGGTAAGGGAGGAGGAGGGTACAGGAGTTATAGAGTGGATAGAAGTTCAATTAGAGGTTATATCCAAGTGAGGAAGACAAGGGGATATATGTAAGGGAGGAGGAGTTTAGAGATGTTATAGAGTGCATAGAAATGTAGTTAGAGGTTATATCTGAGTGAGGAAGACAAGGGGATATAGGTAACGGAGGAGCAGGTTACAGGAGTTATACGATGGATATAAGTTTAGTTAAAGGTTATATCTGAGTGAGGGAGACAAGGGGATATAGGTAAGGGAGGAGGAGGTTAGAGGAGTTATAGAGTGGATATAAGTGTTGTTAGAGGTTATAGCTGTGTGAGGAAGACAAGGGGATATAGGTAAGGGAGGAGGTGGTTACAGGAGTTATAGAGTGGATAGAAGTGCAGTTAGAGGTTATATCTTAGTGAGAAAGACAAGGTGAAATATGTAAGGGAGGAGGATATAGAGTGGATAGAAGTGTAGTTAGAGGTTATATCTGAGTGAGGAAGACAAGGGGATATAGGTAAGGGAGGAGGAGGTTACAGGAGTTATAGAGTGGATATAAGTGTAATTAGAGGTTATATCTGAGTGAGGAAGACAAGGGGATGTAGGTAAGGGAGGAGGAGGTTACAGGAGTTATAGAGTGGATAGAAGTTTAGTTAGAGGTTATATCTGAGTGAGGAGGACAAGGGGATATAGGTAAGGGAGGAGGAGGTTACAGGAGTTATAGAGTGGATATAAGTGTAATTAGAGGTTATATCTGAGTGAGGAAGACAAGGGGATGTAGGTAAGGGAGGAGGAGGTTACAGGAGTTATAGAGTGGATATAAGTGTAGTTAGAGGTTATAGCTGTGTGAAGAAGACAAGGGGATATAGGTAAGGGAGGAGGAGGTTACAGGAGTTATAGAGTGGATAGAAGTGCAGTTAGAGGTTATATCTTAGTGAGAGAGACAAGGGGATATATGTAAGGGAGGAGCAGGTTACAGGAATTTACAATGGATACAACTGTAGTTAGATATTATATCTCAGTGTGGAAGACAAGGGGCTATAGGTAAGGGAGGAGGAGGTTACAGAAGTTATAGAGTGGATAGACGTCTAGTTTGAGGTTATATCTGAGTGAGGAAGACAAGGGGATGTAGGTAAGGGAGGAGGAGGTTACAGGAGTTATAGAGTGGATTGAAGTGTAGTTGGAGGTTATATCTCAGTGTGGAAGAAAAGGGGATATAGGTAAGGGAGAAGGAGGTTACAGGAGGTATAGAGTTACTAGAAGTGTAGTTAGAGGTTATATCTGCGTGAGGAAGACAAGGGGATATAGGTAAGGGGGTGGTTATTGAAGTTATAGAGTGGGTAGAACTGTATTTAGAGGTTCTATCTGCATGAGGAAGACAAGGGGATATAGGTAAGTGAGGAGTAGGTTACAGGAGTTATAGAGTGGATAGAAGTGTAGTTAGAGGTTATATCTGAGTGAGGAAGACAAGGGGATATAGGTAAGGGAGGAGGAGGTACAGTAGTTATATAGTGGATAGAAGTGTAGTTAGAGGTTATATCTGAGTGAGGAAGACAAGGGGATATAGGTAAGGGAGGAGGTTACAGGAGTTATAGAACGGATAGAAGTGCAGTTAGTGGTTATATCTGAGTGAGAGAGACAAGGAGATATAGGTAAGGGAGGAGCAGGTTACAGGAGTTTACAATGGATGCAATTGTAGTTAGATATTATATCTCAGTGTGGAAGACAAGGGGCTATAGGTAAGGGAGGAGGAGGATGTTACAGAAGTTATAGAGTGGATATAAGTCTAGTTAGAGGTTATATCTGAGTGAGGAAGACAAGGGGATGTAGGTAAGGGAGGAGGAGGTTACAGGAGTTATAGAGTGGATGGAAGTGTAGTTAGGGGTTATATCTCAGTGGGGAAGAAAAGGTGATATAGGTAAGGGAGGAGGAGGTTACAGGAGTTATAGAGTTACTAGCAGTGTAGTTAGAGGTTATATCTGAGTGAGGAAGACAAGGTGATATAGGTAAGGGTGGTGGTGGTTACAGGAGTTCTAGAGTGGATAGAAGTGAAGTTAGAGGTTATACCTGAGTGAGGAAGAGAAGGGGCTATAGGTAAGGGAGGAGGAGGTTACAGGAGTTATAGAGTGGATAGAAGTGTAGTTAGAGGTTATATCTGCGTGAGGAAGACAAGGGGATATAGGTAAGGGGGGAGGGTACAGGAGTTATACAGTGGGTAGAAGTGTAGTTAGATGTTATATCTGAGTGAGGAAGACAAGGGGATATAGGTAAGGGAGGAGGAGGTTACAGGAGTTATAGAGTGGATAGAAGTGTAGTTAGAGGTTATATCTGAGTGAGGAAGACAAGGGGCTATAGGTAAGGGAGGAGGAGGTTACAGGTGATATAGAGAGGGCAGAAGTGTAGTTATAGTTTATATCTGAGTGAGGAAGTCAAGGGGATATAGATAAGGGAGGAGGAGGTTGCAGGTGTTATAAGGTGGGTAGAAGTGTAGTTAGAGGTTATAGCTCAGTGAGGAAGACAAGGGGATATAGGTAAAGGAGGAGGAGGCTACAGGTATTATAGAGTGGATAGAAGTGCAGTTAGAGGTTATATCTGAGTGCGGAAAACAAGGGGCTATAGGGAATGGAGGAGGAGGAGGTTATGGGAGTTATGGAGTGGATTGAAGTGTAGTTAGAGGTTATATTCGAGTAAGGCAGACAAGGGGATATATGTAAAGGAGGCGAGGTTACAGGAGTCATAGAGTGGGTAGAAGTGTAGTTAGTGGTTATATCTGAGTGAGGAAGACAAGGGAATATAGGTAAGGGAGGAGGAGGTTACAGGAGTTATGGAGTGGATAGAAGTGCAGTTAGAGGTTATATCTGAGTGAGGAAGACAGGGGTATATAGGTAAGGGAGGAGGAGGTTACAGGAGTTATAGAGTGGATAGAAGTGTAGTTAAGAGGTTATGTCTGAGTGAGGAAGACAAGGGGATATAGGTAATGGAGGAGGAGGTTACAGGGGTTATGGGGTGGTTAGAAGTGTAGTTAGAGGTTAGATCTGAGTGAGGAAGACAAGGGGATATAGGTAAGGGAGGAGGAGGTTATAAGAGTTGTAGAGTGGATGGAAGTGTAATTAGAGGTTCTTTCTGAGTGAGGGACACACTCAAGTAGATAAATAGATACACACACACACACGCACACACGCACACACGCACACACACGCACACACACGTGCGCACACACAGACACACACACACACACACACACACACACACACACACACACACACACACACACACACACACACACACACACACACTGTTATTACTTCTGTTACCTTATCAGTAAGCTCTGGTAATGAAATTCTTCGGACACCTTCTGTAGTTCCATGTCTGTTAAGACATTCTGTGTTCAGTCTGGGAAATGTAAGATCATAAGATTATAGCTCATCTCCAGATATGTGCGGTTTTCATGCATATAACACTGTTTCCAAATGATGTTAACAATAGTATGTGGCTTGTAACAAACTTTAATCTACTCTATCTAAAGATACCAAATTAATTTTGTTTTCCATATCATTTTTCTTCCATGACCTTCAGCCATCAGTACCCCCTCAAAGGGGTCTTAAACCCATTTAATCTTGACACAGGGGACCCTACCTATCAGAGTGCAGCAGCCATAGAAGAGCTTTTGTCCCTGCCTGTGCCCCCGTCTCCTGCATGCTGCCAGGGGAGGGTGTCTTTGTCCAAATGGCCTGAGGCATGGCTTTACCCCCTACAGACTAGGGCCAGTATGTTTCAGAACAAATCCTGACTGTCCTCAGGCTAGGGTACTGCATGTCTCTCCTCCACTTTTAAGCAGCCTACAACATGCAGATTGCAGGCTGTGGTGGCATTTTACAATTTTTGTCCCTAGCCTCACTCCCTAGTCCTACACCCTGGTGGTTGATGTGAGCACATGCATCAAAGTGAGGGTTCCCTATATTCTCCTCACAAGTGAGTGTTTTCACAAACATGCAGCACATCAAGGGCCACCTATACTCTCTTTGCACAGAACATGCATGTCCCCGCACAGATGCAACATTATGATGGCCTCCTATACTCTCTCCACACCTGCATGTTCACACACACAGGCACCACAGCAAAGGCCTTCGATACTCTCCCTGCACATTCATGTTCCCAAACACACATCACACACACACACACACACACACACACACACACACACACACACACACACACACACACACACACACACACACACAAGCGTGTGCACATGCAGTACAGCAAGGGCTTCCTATACTCTCCCCACACATGCATGTTCACACACACAGGCAACACAGCAAAGGCCTCCCATGCTCTCCCTACACATTCATGTTCCCAAACACTCACACACACACACACACACACACACACACACACACACACACACACACACACACACACACACACACACACACACACACACACACAAGCAGTACAGCAAGGGCATCCTATTCTCTCCCTGCACATGCATGGTCCTACACAAATGCAGCACAATAAGTGTCTTCAATACTTTTCCTGCACTTGCGTGTTCCCATACACATGTAGCATAGTCAGGATGTCCTGTATTCATTTCACAGGTTCATGGTGCCAAGCACACATGCAGAACAATGATGGCCTCCTACACTTTCCCTGTACATTTGTGTTCCCACACATACACATGCATCACAGCAAGGGTCACCTGCACATGCGTTCTCACATACACACAAACACATGGAGCATATCGAGGTCCACAAACTCTCACCGCACTTGCGTGGTCCTTCTCACATACAACACAATGAGGGTCTCCAATAATTTCCCTGCATATGTGTGTTCTCACATGTGTACCACAGTGAGGGTGTCTTATACTCTCCCTGCACTTTTTCCAACACACATTCAGCACAGTGAGGGCCTCCTATACCCTCCCTGCACTTGTTCGCACACACATGTATCAATGAGGACCTCCTATACTCCCCCTGCACTTGTTCCCACACACACATATACCACAGTGAGGGCCTCCTAATACCCTCCCTGCACTTGCTCCCACACGCATGTACCACAGTGAGGGCCTCCTATACTCTCCCTGCACTTGTTTCCACACACATGTATCATGGTGAGGGCCTCCTATACTTTCCCTGCGCTTGTTCCCACATACGTACCGCAGTGAGGGCCTCCTATACTCCCCTTGCACTTGTTCCCACACACATGTTTCACAGTGAGGGTCTCCTATACTTTCCCTGCACTTGTTCCCACATACGTACCGCAGTGAGGGCTTCCTATACTCCCCCTGCACTTGTTCCCACACACATGTTTCACAGTGAGGGCCTCCTATACTGCCCCTGCACTTGTTCCCACACACACATGTATCAGTGAGGGCCTCCTATACTCTCCCTGCACTTGTTCCCACACACACATGTACCACAGTGAGGGCCTCCTATACTCTCCCTGCACTTGTTCCCACACACATGTACCACAGTGAGGGTCTCCTATACTCCCCCTGCACTTGTTCCCACACACATGTATCACAGTGAGGGTCTCCAATACTCCCCCTGCACTTGTTCCCACACACATGTATCACAGTGAGAGTCTCCAATACTCGCCCTGCACTTGTTCCCACACACACATGTACCACAGTGAGGGCCTCCTATACTCTCCCTGCACTTGTTTCTACACACGTGCAGCACAGTGAGGGCCTCCTATACTCTCCCTGCACTTGTTCCCACACATATGTATCATAGTGAGGGCCTCCTATACTCCCCCTGCACTTGTTTCCACACACATGTATCACAGTGAGAGCCTTCTATACTCCCCCTGCACTTGTTTCCACACACATGTATCACAGTGAGAGCCTCCTATACTCCCTCTGCACTTGTTCCCACACACATGTATCAGTGAGGGCCTCCTATACTCTCCCTGCACTTGTTTCCACGCACACATGTACCACAGTGAGGGCCTCCTATACTCTCCCTGCACTTGTTCCCACACATATGTATCATAGTGAGGGCCTCCTATACTCCCCCTGCACTTGTTTCCACACACATGTATCACAGTGAGAGCCTTCTATACTCCCCCTGCACTTGTTCCCACACACATGTATCAGTGAGGGCCTCCTATACACTCCCTGCACTTGTTCCCACACACATGTATCACAGTAAGGGCCTCCTATACTCCCCCTGCACTTGTTTCCACACACATGTATCACAGTGAGAGCCTCCTATACTCCCTCTGCACTTGTTCCCACACACATGTATCAGTGAGGGCCTCCTATACTCTCCCTGCACTTGTTTCCACACACACATGTACCACAGTGAGGGCCTCCTATACTCTCCCTGCACTTGTTCCTATACACTTTCAACACAGCGAGGGCCTTCTATACTCCCCCTGCACTTGTTCCCATACACATTCAGCACAGTGAGGGCCTCCTATACTCTCCCTGCACTTGTTCAGGGTCTATATCACATAGTCGAACTGTCATAAGTTTGACTATGTAAATATCGAACCCGGAAGTTCGAAATGCAAGAACTTCAAACACTCAGAACAGTGATTTTTTTCCCAGGGAAAAAAATCGCTGTTCCGGTACAAAACGAAAAAAAAAATGAACACTTCAAACTCTTCATAATATGGAGGGCTTCGCCCCCCACACCCCTGGCCCCAACGTAGGGGGCTGTGCCTCCCACACACCCCCACTTAAATATACAAACTCCGAGATCGCACCACAGAGGTGGATATAGCAAAGCCATGGAAACAGCCCACTGAATTTTTTCCCTAGGAAAAAAATTTGGTATTCTGCGGCTTCGCTATTTTTAAATTTTGAACTCCCCAGTTCAAAGTTTCGGCATTCGGACAATTCTGAATTTGAACTAATAATATAGACCTCTTGTTCCCACACACATTCAGCACAGTTGAGGCCTTCTACACTCTCCCTGCACTTGATCCTACATACATTCAGCACAGTGAGGGCCTCCTATACTCTCCCTGCACTTGTTCCCACACACATGTACCACAGTGAGGGCCTCCTATACTCTCCCTGCATTTGTTCCCACACACACACATGCAGCACAGTTAGGGCCTCCTATACTCTCCCTGCACTTGTTCACACACACATGTACCACAGTGAGGGCCTCCTATACTCTCCCTGCACTTGTTCCCACACACACACATGCAGCACAGTCAGGGCCTCCTATACTCTCCCTGCACTTTTTCCAACACACATGTATCACAGTGAGGGCCTCCTATACTCTCCCTGCACTTGTTCCCACACACACACATGTACCACAGTGAGGGCCTCCTATACTCTCCCTGCACTTGTTCCCACACACACACATGCAGCACAGTCAGGGCCTCCTATACTCTCCCTGCACTTTTTCCAACACACATGTATCACAGTGAGGGCCTCCTATACTCTCCCTGCACTTGTTCCTACACACATTCAGCACATTGAGGCCCTCCTACACTTTCCTTGCACATGAGTGTTCCCACACACATGTAGCACAGGGAAGGCCTCCTAAACTCTCCCTGCACATGAATGTTCCCACAAATGCAGCCACAGCTACCATCACTGGCTTGGGACTACCCTGCCCATGTCTCCCAGTTGCTCTCTGAATCCATACTACCTTCAAATATCCCTTTGCTGGTGACTTCCAGCTATTTGGACCACCAGTCCCTGCGTCAGTGATGAGCAACCTGGCATTGGCTGCTTATTCCTATCCACCCCAACCTGACTACCCCAACACATGGACTGCAGTTTCACTTATGGTTGGCAACTAACAATGCCCCCCATTGAGCAACCTTTTTCCACATATCACTGGTGAAAACTTGTGGCCACCCATCCAGTCACAGTCAGTACTTTGGCTGTCTGTCTGTTTGTCTGTGACATGGAGCTAGGGCCAATGGAATTTCTTTGCTCCAAACATGGAAGCGAGAGCTTTTTTTTTCAGTTTATGCATATTTTTCTCTGGAAGGAAAGAGCTCTGGAGACATAAGCAATTTGTCTTTCCTCATTTGGGGGCATATGTTGA
Source organism: Protopterus annectens (assembly GCF_019279795.1). Taxonomy (NCBI): domain Eukaryota; kingdom Metazoa; phylum Chordata; order Ceratodontiformes; family Protopteridae; genus Protopterus; species Protopterus annectens. Next base: position 23,298,404 of record NC_056749.1, read on the forward strand.
ATTATAAATCCAATAATATGTGCAGAGGTAGCACAAGCTAGTTTTGTGTGTGTGTGTGTGTGTGTGTGTGTGTGTGTGTGTGTGTGTGTGTGTGTGTGTGGTACATCTCAGTTATAATGTACCCATACTTGCCCAAAATTAGTAACACGTCACACTTTTAAATACATTTTGTTCCTTGCATGTTCATGGCCACTGAGAAACCTCCTTCCTTCAACAAGATGAACAAGGGTACCACCACTCTAGTCTGGTTATGCACAAACTTAACGCAGCAGGTTACTAAGCCAAGCAATGCTTGTAAGTGTTACACACAAGTGTGCACAGTGGGGGAGGCACATCACAGCAGGTTACTAAGACAAGTAATGCTTGTAAGTGTTTCACACAAGTGTGCACAGTGGGGGTGGCACATCACAGCAGGTTACTAAGACAAGCAATGCTTATAAGTGTTTCACATAAGTGTGCACAGTGGGGGAGGCACATCACAGCAAGTTACTAAGCCAAACAATGCTTGTAAGTGTTTCACATGAGTGTGCACAGTGGGGGAGGCACATCACAGCAGGTTACTAAGACAAGCAATGCTTGTCTTAGTAACCTGCTGTGATGTGCCTCCCCCACTGCAGCAGGTTACTAAGACAAGCAATGCTTATAAGTGTTTCACACGTGCACAGTGGGGGAGGCACATCACAGCAAGTTACTTAGACAAGCAATGCTTGTAAGTGTTTCACACAAGTGTGCACACTGGAGGGGAGGCACATCACAGGAGGTTACTAAGACAAGTAATGCTTGTGTTTCACACAAGTGTGCACAGTGGGGGAGGCACATCACAGCAGGTTACTAAGACAAGCAATGCTTGTAAGTGTTTCACACAACTGTGCACAGTGGGGAGAGGCACATCACAGCAGGTTACAAAGACAAGCAATGCTTGTACACGTTTCACATAAGTGTGCTCAGTATGGGGAGGCACATCACAGAAGATTACTATGCCAAGCAATGCTTGTACATGTTTCACACAAGTGTGCACAGTAGGGGGAGGCACATCACAGCAGGTTACTAAGCCAAGCAATGCTTGTACATGTTTCTCATAAGTGTGCACAGTCATGGGAGGCACATCACAGCAGGTTATTAAGCCAAGCAATGCTTGTACATGTTTCACACAAGTGTGCACAGTGGGGAAGGTACATCACAGCATGTTACTAAGCCAAACAATGCTTGTAAGTGTTTCACACAAGTGTGCACACGGGAGGGGAGGCACATCACAGCACGTTACTAAGCCAAACAATGCTTGTAAGTGTTTCACACAAGTGTGCACAGTGGGGGAAGCACATCACAGCAGCTTATTAGGCCAAGCAATGCTTGTGTTTCACACAAGTGTGCACAGTGGGGGAGGCACATCAAAGCAGGTTACTAAGCCAAACAATGCTTGTAAGTGTTTCACTCAAGTGTGCACAGTGGGGAGAGACACATCACAAATTGGCTTTTCCCTCTCAGCTAAAGGACAGATTCTTAGATTCTTTTTTTATACACCCCTCCACCAAACTTTCACTCATGCTTTTTTTCAATTTTAAATCACACTCTTACAGTTACTGCAAAGGTGTCTCTCTACCTTATTGATAAGCTGACTCTCTCTTTGCAGTGACCAATAAATTTATGTACACGACCACATTCAAACCTTTCAGCAAGCTTTCTGTATTTGAAACACAGAAGATACAAAGCTCACCTTAGATGCTAATCTATTAAACATTAAAAAAACATTGTTCACTTTTATTGTTGTGTTTCTTGGAATCATCATTAGGTAATACTTATTAAAAAGCAGATTCTAAATCAATTTTCAAAACACATTTTCATCACTCAACATAGCTATTAACTTTATCACTCAACAATGGCTCTGCTTGCATGCTGGCAGTGTGATTCACAAACTGTAATACAATGAAATAATAGATGAAGCCTATTTGCTATACTTCACTGCACAAATACTTTCTGTTTCTAGCCTTTTTAACTCTTTATCAAGTCCCTTTTGCATTGCAAATGGTAGGGGCTGACTCTTTCAGAACTTTGGGGAAGCATTTAGAATTCTAAAAAATTGCAGCTTTCCTGCCATGCATTGTGATTTGCTCCTGTCAGAACACTTCAGCATGTATTTCCAACACTTCCTCTGTAGACTCATTCAACACATACATCACAGATGTTATCTGTTTCCAGCTTACTACAAGTTTCTGTAGCCATCTCCTCCAGCATAAAGCAGGACCATCCCTTTTTACCACAACTAAAGGCAGCTGAAAGATTTACCTTTCACAGCACACTGTAGCTATAATTTGGCTTATTAATAACATCCCTATAGTATACAACTGTTGTATCTAGTAAAATGCTTTTTTGAAAACACTAACCAAAACTTTTTCCAAAACTGTTGCCCTTGTATCATAGGTTCATATAAGTCTATCAGTCACCAGGCTCTTTATAAGCCTAGCCATGCAACCTAACCCAGTTTTGTCCTCAAGTACATTGGACACTTATATGGTGAGGGCATGTTAGTAATACAGTAGCTAAGGGCTGTGTGTGTGTTGGAGGGGTATGTTAATTAGGGGATTAGGTAATGCACTGTCAGCCACTGTCCATTTCAGACACGGGGGTCAGACCTGGGGTGAACTTATGATTTCCCATCCAATGATCAAGGTTTCATTCTAAAAGGCTCAGAAATGAACTTCGCTTCACATGGATAGGGAGCCTGTTCCATAGTGTGGGGATCCTCTGAGACACATACTGGTCTCTCCAGCATGTTTTATTTAGGTCACAGCCAAAGTTCAGGTCCTTGGATCTAATGTTCCCAATGTTGTTTGTTTTTCAGATGTGCAAGAGGTCCATCAGAGCTGGGTCTGAGGATGCCTTATATGCCAGGCAAAGATAACCTTTCAGTAACCTGTAGGAGACTGAGTAAAGAGACATGGTTGTGTATAACAGGGTATTCATACCCAGGATCCTCCTGGAGAGAAACCTTTGAGGGTTTTCCAACTATTAACATATGTTCCCAAATCCCTATCAAGTCAACTTTAGGGGTGTTTTATCACTGGCGTAATTAGCCTGGGCGCACAACTTTCCAAAGGGCACTATAATGCACTTCTTCATGTTAAGTTTTAATTGTTGTTCTGGCACCAATCATTTGTTTGTGTCAGGCCCTCTTGTAGGATGTCTGTGTCATGTGGGGAATATATGATAGCTTCCAATTTACTGTCCTCTGAGAACTTGGTAAGCCAGACACCTACGACATTAACTTTGACCTCTAAGAAATAGATGACAAACATGAGCAGGCCAAGCACACAGCCCTGGGATACTCTACTGGTGACCGGTCTCCTGGTGGAAGTGGTTTCACCAGTCCTGACTTCTGAGGTCCTATCTGTGAGCCAGCTAGTGATCCGGCTATATAAATATGTAAGGATTTATGCCTATTTCTGAGAGATTGTCAGTAATATCTGAGTGGGGTATTGTACTGAATGCCTTGGCCAGTTTGAGGTAAGTGGTATGCACCATGTTTCCCTAATCCATTGCCTTGGTGATCCTCTCAAAGAAGTTTACCAGGATAAGTAGGCAGGACCTTCACTTGACAAAGCCCAACTAGGATGGGTCCAGTGTCTGTAGGTTTACTATATAAACTAGGATGGGTCCAGTGTCTGTAGGTTTACTATATAAACTAGGATGGGTCCAGTATCTGTAGGTTTACTATATAAACTAGGATGGGCCCAGTGTCTGTAGGTTTACTATATAAACTAGGATGGGTCCAGTGTCTGTAGGTTTACTATATAAACTAGGATGGGTCCAGTGTCTGTAGGTTCTAATGTCCTTGTTGATTATTTCCATGATAATTTGTGTCATGGCTTTGCACATGTTCGTAGGTTGGTACTACGCTATCGGCCCTCGGGCCTATACAAGCCTAGCCATAACAATTCCCTGGCTATTTCTTCCCACACTATTTACTTCCCTGGACTCCTATCTAGCAGGGCGACTGTCATGATCCCCGGGATGAATTTCCTTTCTCCCATCCAATCGTCGCCATATTAGACTTGTTAGAATGATGCGTCTGTAGTTGTCAGGGTCGGGTAACAGTCCACCCCTGTGGAGAGGGATGACTGTTGTGGCCCTTCATTCACTCAGTATGAAACCAGTTTTGACAATGCAGCTGAACAGTGCCGCTAGTGGTCCTGCAAGGTCATGCTTGAGGTTATTTAGGAGGCAATCAGAGATACTGTCATGGCCCACTAACCAGAGATACTGTCATGACCCACTAACCAGAGATACTGTCATGGCCCACTAACCAGAGATACTGTCAGGGCCCACTAACCAGAGATACTGTCATGACCCACTAACCAGAGATACTGTCACGGCCCACTAACCAGAGATACTGTCAGGACCCACTAACCAGAGAAACTGTCAGGGCCCACTAACCAGAGATACTGTCATGGCCTACTAACTAGAGATACTGTCATGGCCAACTAACCAGAGATACTGTCATGGCCCACTGAAGCAGAGATACTGTCATGGCCCACTAACCAGAGATACTGTCATGACCCACTAACCATAGATACTGTCATGGCTCACTAACCAGAGATACTGTCAGGGCCCACTAACCAGAGATACTGTCAGGGCCCACTAACCAGAGATACTGTCAGGGCCCACTGAAGCAGAGATACTGTCATGGCCCACTAACCAGAGATACTGTCATGACCCACTAACCAGAGATACTGTCAGGGCTCACTAACCAGAGATACTGTCAGGATCCACTAACCAGGGATACTGTCATGGCCCACTAACCAGAGATACTGTCAGGGCCCACTAACCAGAGATACTGTCATGGCCCACTGAAGCAGAGATGCTGTCATGGCCCACTAACCAAAGATACTGTCAGGACCACTAACCAGCGATACTGTCAGGGCCCACTAACCAGAGATACTGTCATGGCCCACTAACCAGAGATACTGTCATGACCCACTATCCAGAGATACTGTCATGGCCACTGAAGCAGTGTTTTTGGTCTTAGTGAGTGCTGCTTGAACTTGCTTCCTGTTAATAGTTGGAGGGTATGCTAGTAGGGATTTTACAGGGGGTAGTGTGAGTAAAGTTAGAGTTGAATTTTTCATCTAGAAGATTTACTATGTCACCCTGGTCAGTGAAGGTTGTACAATGTAGCACCACTTCTGCACACTGCTGTGGTCTATCTTTAAGGTTCCTGACATAGCGGAAGAAGGCTTTGTGATTGTCCTTGGCCTAAAAGGCTGTCCTGACTTCATAACTGGCTTTGTTGGATATTATTAGACTTCTTAGTTTGAGGGCTCTTGTCTCTCTGACAGCTGCTCTTTCTGATTTTGGCCTTACATTTTTTATTTGCCCTGTTAAGGTGTGAATTCCACTAGTGGGGTTTGTTTTTGCTATAAGGTCTGGCTTTTCTTCTGATAGGTAAGGCAGTCTCAATGCAGCCATTTACATATTTGCACAGAGTTTATGTGAAGAATTCTGCATAGCCAGATGTTCTCAAGATTTGCTGGAGCCTTGAATTTTGACAAAGTATAAACTAAATAAACTTCTATATCCCTCTACGCTCAACATCACATCCTACACCAGTAATATACCCACCTTTTCCAATGCTAAGGTATTAATCTCTTTTTTGAACCTCAACATATCAAAAAGGATTTGTATAATGGTAATATATATCCCACCAGGTAACAATATAGCGATGTTGAAAAAAAAGTTATCCTGGATATCCCAAACAATAAACCTCAAAACAATAATCTTAGGAGACGTAATTATAGATTGCCAAAACATAGCTTCCAACTCCCCCTTCAAATAGTATAAATCTGTATGTTTTTTCTCAGATTATCAATACTCCAACAAGATACAGCAAACATCTTACCTGCCAATCCACCCTAGACTGGATCCTAGTATCCCACCCCGCCAATTACCCCTCTTCTGGTACACTATCTAGCTCCCTCAGCGATCATCTGCCAGCATATTCCCTTAGAACAAACTCCCAACAACTAGGAGTACACACTGTGACAAAACTAATCAACAGAAATAAGAAGTCATATTATTCCCAGCTTCAACTCCAACATAAAATCAACCCCAGTAAATTTTGGCATTCCATATCTTCTGTACTTAACCCTGGAACAAATAGAGACCACAACCTATCACCTGATACCCCTCCATTATAAATAGCCAAAAACTTTAACAAGCACTTCATAAAATCAGTATCAGACCTACTAACACCCCTAATGCTTGACACCCCCACCTTTCAACCTATTCAGACACCAACCTCAGACCATCAGCTACTACTAACCCTGTAATTAATAACCCCCTACTCAACAAAATCTCATACAGACCCCATTTTCATTTCAGCCCATACCCACTGACACCATTATGAAACTACTACAAAAACTAAAACCCTGCCCCACCTCGGCTGACAATCTCCCCCCGTACCACCTCAACCTGGCTGCAAACTCAGTTGCCTACCCAATCAGTATCCTTATAAATAGGTCTTTATCTGAATCAGAAGTACCTACCATATGGAAACAATCTCACATTACCTCATCCACAAAGGAGGCGACTCTTTTGATCTATCCAATTTCTGTCCTATTTATTTTTATTTATTTATTTATTTATTTAATATTTGTTAACTGGGAAAGTCCGACTTGGAACGAAACCAATTTTCAAGGGAGGCCCGGGGAGAAACACTCCAAACACATGTCTTTGTATATATATATATATATATATATATATATATATATATATATATATACGTGTGTATATATATATATATATATATATATATATATGTGTGTGTGTGTGTATATATATATATATATATATATATATATATATATATATATATATATATGTCTATATCTATCTTGTCACCCATATCCAAGATTCTCGAGAGGGGTATCCATCAGCAGGTAATGCAATATCTATTGCAAAACAATCTTTTATCCAAAACCCAACATGGCTTCTGACCTAGCCACAGCACAGCTACAACCCTATTATCTTTTACAGACACAGTGAACAAGGCCAGAGATGCAGGATGCTATACAGCCTCAGTATTCCTTGATCTCTCCAAGGCCTTTGACACAGTGTCTCACCCCTTACTATTAAATACATTGTCTAGCTTAGGCTTCTCACATAACACAGTAAATTGGTTTCAGAGCTACCTCAAGGATCATAAACAAGCAGTGAAATGGTCCAATGAACTCTCACCCTTTCTCCACAGCCCTACTGGAGTCCCCCAAGGCTCCATCCTAGGACCCCTACTCTTCAACACTTTCACAAACAACCTTCATATTGCATCTCACCCTGGGACCCTCATTCAATACGCTGATGATTCCACCATAATCTGCAGTGCTCAATCACTACCAGAACTACTTTCAAAAACTCAACAGTCCTTTACAGCAGCTGAATCCTGGCTAAGAAATGCCTGACTCTTCCTTAATCCAAAGAAGACAAAACTAGTGCTCTTTCATCCCAAAAACACCTCCCCTGTCACTGATCATTTCAACATCCTTTCACCTGACAACACTGCCATAGAAATAGTGCAGGAAACCAAACTTCTAGGAGTTATCATTGACAATAAACTGTCATTCGACCCCCATGTACAGCCAAATATAAAGAAAACTCATCAAAAACTGGGACTCATATAGAAACAAACATTTCTTTACTGCAGCAACCAATACTACCCTGGCGAAAACATTTTTACTTTCCTCCCTTCTTTATGGTGCCACTATCTTAACTAACTTACAAACTTCTACCCTAAGATAGATGGAAGAGTGCTACAACAAAGTTGCAAAGTTTGCCACAAACTCTAGATATCACATACACCACTGTAAACCACTCCTAGAATTAAACTGGCTTGAACTCCCCAACCAACTTGCCTTTATTCAGCTGTCCACCTTACACAACCTTATTTTCAAGCCTTCTGCCTGCCCAGCACTAGCCAATCTAGTCACACCTTACACACCAAATCGATCCCTACAATCAGAAGACAAAAATCTCTTAGCTATCTCAAAACCCACAAGAAAACCTGGTCACTCTCTGCATTCATTCTCTGTCTCTATACATTGGAATTCACTGCCTCTAGCTACCAGGTCTATACCTGGCCTAACCCATTTCAAAGCCTCTTTAAAAAAATCATCTCAAAAAGACATGGCTCTGCTCCTGCATAAAGCCTGCCTAATGCTCAGCTCTTTGTCTTCTTCCACACTAGCCTCATCCTCATCTTCTGTCACATTTCACTACCTCACAGTCTGCAAGGGCCTAAAGCTCTCCTAACTCCTCCTCTATTTCTATACCATGTCTTTAAGTTACTCCTTAAGCTGTAATATCTCTCTTCTTAAGTCTCTCACTATCTTTCTGTATCACTAACTTTCTGGCTATTATTTTCCTAACAGAAACTAACATTCTATTTATTTATTTATGTACTATAGCAGTCAGTGTCACACATTGCTCTACCTACGTACTATTTTTTGGACACTACATCATGTATAGTGAGAGTGACTATTATTGTCTATAATGTTTTTAACTCTACAGTCATTTAGATGTGTAGATTATATTGTAACATATTGTAACATAGTTTGTTCTTTCAACTTACTTTGTATAGTATTTCTAATGTGATTTGTATTGGATTGGATTATACTGTATTTGTACTGTACTGTATATGGAGCTTTTCTCCCGGGCCTCTGCTGAAAATGGGTTCTGTAGATCCAGTCAGACCACCCCAGTAAACAAATGTCAAATAAATAAATAAATAAATAAGTAAATAAACTATTTATTAACAGGATGTTTGCTTTAGAATAGTTCCTAACTGTTGGATTTCCAGGATTATTTTTATTTCAAGGAAAACAGCTTTGCAATCTGATCTCATGAATTAGGACATGACATTTGAGGGTGCAATGCTCTCCCATGTTGGGGAGTACCAGGTCTAGTATGTGGTTGGAGTGTGCATTATCTGGTCCAGGGTATTTGTGTTGACAAAGTTCAGGAAACAGTGTTGCTGTGAGTTACAGGCAATGTGTTTCCCAGTCTCTAGAGGAGTAGTTAAAATCTCCAATGAAATGTGTATTTTGTTGGATTTTGAGCACATCCAATAGGTCCAGGTACAAGTTGTGAGCTTTGTTGGACATAGAAGACCTGTAGGTGGCCAGGATATGGTATGGAACCTTGTCTATGGAGACCTAGACATGGATGAACTCCAGGGCATCATCTTGTTTAATGAACATGGAACTGTATTTGTTGCTAATGTAAATTGAGACACCTCCACCTTTAGCCCTTGTCTGTGGTGTTGCTGATCTAAATGTGTGGAAGGCACCATAACTTTGCACTGCTGGACTACTTTCTGTGACTTTAAACCAAGTATCAGTAACAGCACAGATGTCTATATTCTATATTAGAGTGAGAAGAGCTTGAAGGGTGCATAGTCTCTTGTTTATGCTCTTAGCATTCAGAAACAGCACCTTAAGGGTGCTTTGATTTTTTTTATTTTATTTATTTTTTTGCAATGTTGGTAGTTTTGTCATTTTGACCTTGCCTAACAAAGGGTGGATAAAAGTTTTAGCCAGTATCCAAAAGCACAGGAGGGACAGGTGCAGACCATCCTTGGCAAAGCATGTTGTCTGTTAACCATGTCCTTCCATGCTGGTAGGTTTTGGATCCCTCTGGAGTGACACCAGAAACTAAGCCAATTGTTAAAAATCAGTCATTTTCTGTTCATACTGTGGCATCATTCGATTCTCAGCTATAGCGTCTTCTGTGTGGAGACATTCATGAATGGGCGTACCTTCGTTGAAGGTTGTGCATCAGGCCTGGCACCTCGGCACGTAAAACTCTACTGCCAATCATTAGCGGACCGGAGGTCCGCTGTGGCGACCCCTAACCGGGAAAAGCTGAAAGACACAACAACAACAACAACAACAACTGTGGCATCATCCTAGAAGAAGGTAGAATGCTGCTCCATGCAAGGTATGTACCTGTCTGTGATACATATTCCAGGACAGAACCATACTGTTTTTTTTCATATAGTACAAAAAGTTATGGCTCACCTCACTTACACCCACATGGACTATGACAGAATCATACTGGTGCATGTCGTGCAGCGACTTACGTATGTACATGATATTATAGATCATAGCGCCAGACAGACAACTAACCTTTGCATTCTCCTTGTCCAGCCTGGTGGGAGGGGCACCTGTGTGTCGTACAATAGGATCCCTTTATGACAAGTTTGCTTATGGCCATTGAGTGCAGGCTTATGCGTGTTGTTAAGTGGTGTTTTTCCTATGTGCTTTAGTGACTGCTGAGGGTAAATGCTGACATTAGATGGCTCAGCAGGTCTTTGAGGTTTGGGAGTTTTTTAAAGTGCCTCAGCATATGAGGGTCTGTGTGTGTGGTGAGCAGTATGTGTGTATGTGTGTCTTCTTGACAACCTAGTTACTAAGGAAGAATTTAACTTCCAAGGAAGTTATGTATGCATGTACATCTTTCACACACTGTGTTAGTTTTTTAAGGCTTTAAAGGTTGTCAGAGTACATGAGACAATTGCTACATTGTATCACTTTCACGTACTGTGTTAGTTTTGTAAGGATTTAAAGATTGTCAGAGTACATGAGAAATTGCTACATTGTATCACTTTCACATACTGTGTTAGTTTTTTTAAGGATTAAGGTGGTCAGTGTACGAGACAATTGCTACACTGTCTCATCATTCTTCATGTGACTTTGTCATTAGCAAGCAAACTATTTATATATGATTCATTTATTGTTTTAACACTGAAAATATTGGCAATTCTGTTTCCTCTTTAGAAACATAATTTATTTTCCTTTTATCAAAATATTTAATTGTATTATTTATTTGGGACCGCCTTTTGCTACATAATGCTCACTTTACCTGACCCAACTTCTCTAGCTATAGCATTTTGCTTCTTTAAAATTAGTCTTATGAGCCATTTATTTTATGAAAAAAAAAGTTCACCTTTCTGATTATTCATCTGAATGTCGGATTTATATACTGTTACAAAAGGTATGCTATACTTCATTGTTACGCGGCTGTTTTCATACTCAGTGATATTTCAATTGCTCATAGAAATATTCAAATCTGACTGCCTCTAAAAATCTTATTTTGCAGTGTGTCATCCAAGCAAGAATGGAAATTCACAGTTCACTGCACACTGCTTTAACTCTGCTCAATGCCACATCATGCTGACCTTCTGGATGCAATCATTAAAATTAAATCTTGCTGCTGTTATAAACAGTTTTGGTACACAATGTCCCTTTAACTTTTCACTGATTTGCTTGCATCATTTGGTTTCTGTGGCTGAACCAAGTTTCAAAGTACTGCATGAGTGGAAGCACCCATCCGGATAAGTAATGTCATCACATACTTGTCTTCAGGAATGTCATCTGCGACAAAAAATAAATGTCCAGTGGAGTTCTAGCAATACATAATGACTGTGCCACCACAGCTGACTGAAAACTGTCAGCTTATCTCAAAATAATCACCTCTGTATCAACACAAATGCTTCCACTATATCCTCACTTTTCCTTCTTGATGTTCATAGGTTCATAGGTTATCACTAAACTCACGTCCAAGTGACCATCAAGAAGCTCTGCTGCATCACCCAGTACCTTCAGTAAACAAGTGCATGTGGGCAGGGGGAAGTAATGTGTGTTGTGTTTGGTGTACAGTAAATATCTACGCAACTACCACATACAGAAGTGTGCTACACCATGGAGGAAATCCTGTATACTACTGCACTCACATGTATGCTTCAGGGTCTACTTCACTTACCCAAACAGCCACATCACTGACTTTCACTTCACCGAGATGACAGGAATGAAAACCCAGAAGACCGACATCTGGAACACTGACTTTCCACTCGAGGTAAGTAATTGCTTGGCCACACCCCCAAAAAAACAAAATTAAACCCACCCATGTGGGGGGTGACCCCCCCTAACTAAATATATCAACTCTGAGATCGCATTACAGTGGGGGTAAGGGGCAAAGTTCAACAGGATGGCCAAGCAGTTACTTACCTTGAGTGAAAAGTCGGTGTTCTGGATGTCGGTCTTCTAGTTTTTCTTTCCTGTCATCTCAGCAAAGTGAAAGTCGGTGATGTGGCTGTTCAGGTAAGTAAAGTAGACCCATGCTCCAGTATGTGTTTTAGGTAATGTTGCCTAAACAGTGTGACTAAACACACCATTAATAAACACATTGCCTATTGTGCACCACATTTTCACTGCCACTGTCATGGCTATTTGGCATCCTGCTGCTGATGCCTGCCATAGTGTCTGCTGTCTCTTGGTGTCTTGGGGGCCATGGACATTATTTCTCCTTGTGCACTCATTTACTGAAGCTGTGGGCATGGTGCTGCAGGCTTCTCTTTCCCCACAGGGAATTTGCAAAAGCCATATGTCTCTGCAGGTGAATGATACTTCAGCCATGTGTCCCCAACCAAATGTACCACATGGAACTGTCTCACTGCCTAGGAGCCTGAACCCAAACTCAAGTATTGTTTAATTACAAAGAGGTGGTAAATATTAGTTTATGGTTGATTTCAGGAAATAGATGTTTTCTGTGTAGAGAAAAGTAACTCAACCATTAAAGATGACTTTGATCTGTTGAATCTGTTCTAGTTTGTCATTGTTACTTATACACAGTTATAAAAGCCTACATATTTCTATGCACAATCATAATTGTGTGTAGCACATACTTTAATTATATTTAATCTCTATGTGTTTTTATCTGTTTTTTTAATGGAATATGGTGAAACAAACTGATTTGTGCCATTTCCAGATCTACAGAAATGACAAAACTCACAAAAGCTTTCTGCATTTTTAACTGATACAGAGTCTGAGACTCTGAACATGGTAGAAAAGAGGGAATTCACCTCCGTCATAATGGAGTTCTGGTCATTCTACTATCTGTCTGGCTCTCACATGTTCCAGTCTTCTGTATTAGACCCAGACATTAAAGAAGCTGGCAATTCCCTTGATTCTGCTGTCAAGGAAAAGCTGGTTAAGTCTGTTACCTTAGGTTCTACAATTGGCTTACACATAGCCTAATGCAACTTTCACAGTGCTTTTGCTATGGCCAAGGCAACAGATATTGGCAAGTGCCTGCAAAGGATACCATAGCCGAGATTCTTCTGTCTTATGGATGAGCTCAGGTAGGGAGAAATACCCTAGGGATGGCCTCCTTTGACCAAGCCAAGGACCACCAAAAGCTGAAGCAAGTGTTGACCATGGCTGAATGTCCTTAAAATGTCACTTGGGACACCTCTGCCCAACTTTCCAAGAAGAGGAACCACCCTCACAGAATAAGAAGGACCCCCATGTAGCAGACCCTCCTACCTTCCCTGCTTTTCCCAGCCAAAATCTACAGGAAGGTGATCCTACTGGCTCAGCTGTCATGATCTTAGCCACTGCCCAGGACTATTCATGGGAGGCAGTTCTCTGAAATTGCTCTAATTTGGAGTAACATCACTAAAGATACATAGATTTTGAGTCTTCTAAATCTTAGGCCCACTCCCAGTTAGAATTCCAGCTGAGGAGCAAGCTATTTCTACAGAGATTTCTGGATAGGTAAAGAGTCTATTTTTCAAATGGGCTGCGCCCTCCTTTCAGAATAAGGCCGGGGGGGAGGGGTGTTCCTCCTGCCTCATTTAATTTCTACATGGTTTGTGTCTCACCCGAGTTCCCAGCAGATTCAGTGACCACAGTATCTCAGGTTTCAGGTGTTGATTATGTAGCAGGTTATTCTCCAGCAGCTGCAGGGTGCCTGGGTGGCACGACTGGGGATGAGAAATTGCTTTTGGCATATCGGAGTCTTGGGTCTGCATGGGAAGCTCCTTTGGTAAACTGTATTTTATCACCACATTTGGTACAAAGAACTCCCCACTGTTCTAACCTCTGCTTCCAGCATGCTTAACAAGGGTGCTAGCCAGGATGAAGATGATGATGATGATGATGATGATGATGATGATGATGATGATGATGATGCAGACCTTGCAGGAGAGTACTGGACACCCTCCTTTGTGGTATATACCATTCCAATCTTCATGCCACAAATCCTGATCTATGGCTAAACTGAATTTGCCAGTAACTGGAAGCTGGGTGTCATCATCTGTTCTCTTACTAATACTGAACTACTTCAGCAAGAACTAGTCCATACAAGCCAATAGTGTGCAGAAAAAGGGCTCAGACGAAATGTACACAGTGCATCATTCTCATCTTTGGGAGACACCCTTCATCTACAACTTACAGCACAGCCAGTACCCAGCTTCACATAAACATGGTAGGCAGAGATCTCATCATTTGGGCTCACAGTTCCCTCACCTTTCACCACCATGTTATAACAAAAGTTAGGAAATCATTTATTTTATTTTAGTTTAGTTTACTTTTTATTTTGAATTTGTTAAGCAGGGTTGAGCATTGATTCTAGTGGACCTATGTCAGTCTCATTCTGTCCAGTACAACTAATTTGCAAAAGTTCCTCATCCAGCTTAAATGGCTATTATCATCGCCTTGTACTCTCCCTGATTAAACTAAGTATCAAGTACAATGCCCCCTTCAGCATGTACCCTGCCAGATATATGATGTAGCTAGAAAGGCCCCAGTGCTTCCTGATGAAAGCGATTATTAGCTTAATAATGTTTAACTACAAAGACAGACTAGAAACCCTATCCCTACACTCTGTTAAAGATTCCTGCATGGATCTCTGTACCTGGAGTTCTGTGCCGTCAAAGACTCCTACCCTAACGCATCTCACAGACCTCCACAGGATGGACAGCTACACAAATGCCTGAACCAAACATGCAAACCTCTCACGACATATACATAAAACATGTTGGAAGAATAGCTTCATGTGTTTAACAGATTTGCCCTTACATGCTAAGCATAGCAACACACAAAGCAGTAACTAGGATAGGGCAAAGGAGGTAAGCTAGTACTGTGTTTGCATAAATTCCTGAAGCAGTGTGTTGTGATTTAACTTTAGCAAGCTACTTGTTGCATTAGTAGCAAGCATCTTGCCACAGTTACACAGTGGAAGACTTTTTTTTTTTTTGGTCTTCAACTTGGGAAAACTTTTCTTTGTGAAGGAGGTGGGAGTCCAGTGCAAGCATTCATGAATGAAGGCTGAGACTACATTAATTGTTTAACTGCAGCAAACTGTTTGTTAAATTACCAGCTGATTGCTATACTCTGAAAGAAAAAGACCCTTATAGTTTGGGAAGGAAAGCTGGCAGTGCAATACTGGCAAGCAGTGAACCTTAATAAAAGTGAAAAATGATGCAGACATACCATCATAGACACAACAAAACTCTCAGGACAAATAATAATCAGTAAGACAGACAAAACAAATGAAAAAGAACGTGGGATAAGCGCTTTCGGTAAAACCTTCTTCAGATCCTTTATTCATTCCCACCAAAACAAAGTCTTTAAAAACAGTGTTCAACCAATCATGCTGTTAGGGGGTAGCTCCTCTTCCATTACTAGTAGAAACAGATGCCTCTAGTGATAGTCCTCCAAAATTACAAGTAGCAGAACTAAATTCTGCTTACTCCCTCTTTCTGTTTTTATTTTTTATATTTATACTCCATTCTTTCAGAATAGGTTTTAGAGGTACCATTCCATTTAGGCCCAGTGGTTTATCTGCTCTCAATTCCATAATCCATTTGGTCTCTTCCACCTCTGTTCTATTTCTCAGGTCACCACCACTTGGGCTCTTGTCCAACTTCATTAATGCCATAAACTTAAAACTATGATTTTCTTCAGCCCTAATATGTTGATAAAGGGCATTCATAGCTACTTGTTTTCTTATATCCAACAGTGATGTAAGATCCATTCCTTAATTGCCTTGTTTGTTTTACCTACATAGTAAGAAGGCCATGCCTCACAAATGGCTAGATACATGATATTCTTGCTAGTACATGTAACAGAACCCTGAAAGGAATAACTATTTTTAGTGACAGAATTTTCAAATACATTAAGTGTCCGTATGAAGGGGCAAGCTTTACAAAAGTCACATATCCAGGTACCTTTACATTGACTCCATATGCTATGTCTGCTGTTGTTTAGGCCATCACACTTACACAATAGGCATTTCAAATTCTTCTTATTTTGAAATATAAAACTAGGTTTGGCACCCACTATATTTCAAAGCTTCTCATCCGAGGTAAGGACTGACAAAAATTTTCTAATAGTATTACAAATAAAGCCATTATCTGTACTGTAAGTCAGTATGCACCTCACATTACTTAAAGACCTGTTATCTTGTGGCTGTCTGGTCTCTTCATGTCTTCTATTAGAGTATAAGGGATACCCTTTCTGAGTTCTAATTTGCATGGCTTCATCTCTACTCGGCCAGTGTCTGTCTCATAGGTTCATAGGTTGGTACTAGGCTATCGTCCCTAGGGCCTATACAAGCATAGCCATAACAATTCCCTGACTATTTCTTCCCACAATATTTACTTCCCTGGACTCCTGTCTAGCAGGGCGACTGACGTGATCCCCAGGGTGAATTTCCTATCTCCCATCCAGTCGTCAAGGTTCCTTTTGAAGAGGGCCAAAGAGGCGCTCTGCTTGACATGTATGAGCAATCTATTCCAGAGTCTGGGGAGTCTCTGGGTCAGGAACCTATCCCTCCAGCATGTTTTGTTCATTGTGATGACAAGATTTAGATCCTGGGGGCATGTGGCTCTGAGGGATTGGGATTTCTTTAAGTGTAGCATGTCCAGCAGCTCTGGGTTTGACATGGCTTTGTATGTTAAGCAGAGATCACCTCAGAGTAGACAATATGCAACAGAGTATAGCTGGAGTTTTTTAAGGTGGTTAGCATAGGGCATCTGCTTTAGGCCTCTGATTCTTTTAGTGAGGTATTTCTGCGGCCTTTCCAGTTGTTGCAGATGTCTTGAGGGGTACATACCAAATGGGGCATTGTATTCTATAATGGTTCTAATGAGGGATGAGTACAGTGGGACAAAGACCTCCTTTTTTCTGGATGAAAAGTCCTTAGTGATGAGGTGTGCCACATAGAAGGATTTCCTGACTGTTGTGGCGATGTGGTTATTGAAGGTGAGACCACTGTCCACCTGTGTCCCTAAGTCTCTTATCACACTTTCAGTGTTTAGTGTACTGCCACCTATGTGATAATTCACGGGTACATGTTTTTTCCCAAAGGGGATAACTATACATTTTTTTGGCATTGAGCTTGAGCCCATGGCTCTGGCACCAAGCATCTGTTTCTGTAAGGCCCTTTTGTAGAGTATCCACATAATTTGGGGATTCGATAATGGCTCCCAGTTTTCAGTCATCTGTGAACTTTGTTAGCCGGAGTCCCTTAGTGTTGGCCTGTACTTCAGAGAAGTAGATGCCAAGCAAGAGAGATCCCAGGACTGAACCCTGAGGTACTCCACTTGTCACTTGTCTGGAGCTGGATTTGGAGTCAGCTACCTTTACAGTGTGCATTCTGTCAGTAAGCCAGTTGGCAACCCATCGAGTGACGTAGGGATTAATGACCAGCTTAGTAAGTTTATCTATGATTCCAGAGTGGGGGGTGGTGTCAAAGGCCTTGGCGAGGTCCAGATAGGCTATGTGGACTGCCTTACCCTCATCCACAGCTCTGGAGACTGATTCAAAGAAGTCAATAAGGTTCAGGAGACAAGATCGGCCCTTCATGAACCCAAACTGGGTGGGGTCCAGTGTTTTAAAGTTGCCACTGTCTTTGTTTATAAGTTCCATGATAATACGTTCCATGGCCTTGCAGATCAGGCTCATCAGACTGATGGGGCGGTAGTTCTCGGATCTCCTTATATCCTCTTTTCTTGAGAGTGTTCACAAGGGTTTCTTTTTCATTTAGGAAAGTATCATCCCTAGAACATAATTTGGAGATACGTGTGACCTGATTTCCCACAAGATTCCGGAAAATATGCCTTGGGTGCATACTGGTCTGATAAAGCAAATGATTACGCCATGTAGGTTTCCTAAAAATCATGGTCTCAGTCCCTTTGCCTGGAGTCAAGCATAGTCTCACGTCAAGGAACTCTATCTCCCTTTGGGAGAATTTTAGTTCAAATTTAAAAAAACTAGTTGTGTGAGATAGAAATGAGATGAACTCCAGTAGACTAGTTACATCTCCTTCCTATAGGAGAAAGACACCGTCCGCAAACCTCATGTAGAAAACAATCTGTTTCCTCCACAACTTGCACGCGTCTTGATCCCATTCTTCCTCCCACTGTGCTAGAACTATGTTAGAATAACTATTGGCACATGGGGTGGCCATGGCAACCCCCTATTTCTGCCAATAGTAAGTGTCACCATATAGGAAAATGTTATTCTCCAATACTAGTTCTAACAGACTGCAAAGGAGATTTACATCCAGAACTTCACTGCCACTCCCGATGGCTTCAATTCCATAATTATTCGGGATGACTATAAACAAACTTTGCACATCCAGTGTAACTAGTAGTCCTTCATATTCGATTCTCATTTCCATTTTCTCAAACAAAAGACCTAGAAAATGTGCTGCATCCTTCAGAACCGTGGTGGCCTTTGAATGTGCTGCATCCTTCAGAACCGTGGTGGCCTTTGAATGTGCTGCATCCTTCAGAACCGTGGTGGCCTTTGAATGTGCTGCATCCTTCAGAACAGTGGTGGCCTTTGAATGTGCTGCATCCTTAGAACCGTGGTGGCCTTTGAATGTGCTGCATCCTTCAGAACCATGGTGGCCTTTGAATGTGCTGCATCCTTCAGAACAGTGGTGGCCTTTGAATGTGCTGCATCCTTCAGAACCGTGGTGGCCTTTGAATGTGCTGCATCCTTCAGAACCATGGTGGCCTTTGAATGTGCTGCATCCTTCAGAACCGTGGTGGCCTTTGAATGTGCTGCATCCTTCAGAACAGTGCTGGCCTTTGAATGTGCTGCATCTTTCAGAACAGTGGTGGCCTTTGAATGTGCTGCATCCTTCAGAACCATGGTGGCCTTTGGTAGGACCTTCTTAAGTTCTCCATACAGAAACACTGGTAATGGCTCCATCAGCCAGCCTCTTTCTGAAAAAATGGGGTGCATATGTGGATCCTCTAAGTTCTTGTGTATTTTTGGCAGTCCACTGATGGCTAGGATTACAGGGTGGGCTATATCAAAATAATCATAAAGCTCCTTCGTGATGCCCCTAGTCATAAGGAGATCATATAGCGTGTCACACACATCATTAATCAGTTTCATCAGGTCTGTCTTGTTTAGTTTTTGGTAAGTCCCTCTGTCACTTAACAAATCTCTCATCTTACTGCTATAAAGCTCAGAATCCATAACCACTATCGCACCTCCTTTGCCAGCTGATTTGATGACACTGTCTTTTCTCCCCATCAGTTCCTTTAGTACCGCAGTCTCTCCTTGTTTAAAACCTCACTGCACTCGCACCTTACTTCACAATGGAAATGCTCTTGCACTCATCCAACCTAATTCTACCACACTTTCTTCCTAACTTCCCAAACTTTGTTGCCTGTCACTACCTCAAGTTTTACATCCTTACCTCATTGTAATTCACTAAAAAAACAAACAAACAAAAAAAACTACTACTTACTGAATTAACCTGATGTACTTTTCCTAAGGAAAATCTTTTATTTCTGTATTATGTAAGATCTATTTGAATTGTACAATATGGTCTTGTACTATACAAAATATGTATTTAACATTTAATTGAAATGTATATTATGGATTTGTGCTCTTTCTGTACTATGTATTTGTATTTCTTTGGAGCTTTTCTCCCCAGGACTCCATTGAAAATGAGCTCCTTGTAGCCCAATGGACTAGCCTGAAAAAATAAATAAATAAATAAATAAATAAATACTTGGCATTCATTTTGATTTAAATTATGGAAATGGTTACTCTTAGATAGTGACCTATGTCTGGCCACCTCATCTTCACAAAGGTGAATGAACATATCCATCATAGGATGATAGAGTGGCACAAAGGTGAATGAACATATCCATCATAGGATGATAGAGCGGCACAAAGGTGAATGAACATATCCATCATAGGATGATAGAGCGGCACAAAGGTGAATGAACATATCCATCATAGGATGATAGAGCGGCACAAAGGTGAATGAACATATCCATCATAGGATGATAGAGCGGCACAAAGGTGAATGAACATATCCATCATAGGATGATAGAGCGGCACAAAGGTGAATGAACATATCCATCATAGGATGATAGAGCGGCACAAAGGTGAATGAACATATCCATCATAGGATGATAGAGCGGCACAAAGGTGAATGAACATATCCATCATAGGATGATAGAGCGGCACAAAGGTGAATGAACATATCCATCATAGGATGATAGAGCGGCACAAAGGTGCTTGGTTTTTCATAGTGATTAGCGTGTTCCTTATAGGTAGCTGAATCATTGCCAGAAATATGTTTGAGGATTTATTTATTTATTTTTATTTATCATTTGTTGACCGGGAAAGTCCGACTAGGTTCCACAGAGCCTGTTTTCAGATGCATGTCTTTGGAATGATGTTCCTCCCAAAGCATTTCAAATCTGTCACAAATTCATTTAATGGTGACCGAATGGAGGGGATAAAAGAAAGACCCCTCTCTAAGACTGAGATATCTGTTAAGACCCTCTTTGAGATGTTAAAAACCACGGAGTCAGTTCCGTTTTCTTTAATTACAACACTTTGCAGTTTTTCCTTTCCTCTACTGCCCGATCACGGCATTCGTGAGTTGCTGCTCTGTATTAAAATAGGGAAATTTTGTAAGATAAGTGCTGAGCTCCTTCTTTAGGTCTAGTGGCTACTGAAGTAATTTCCATAATAGAAGTATCCTCCTTAGGTATAGATGAATCAGTTCCCCTTTCTTTACTGGAATCCTGTTCTTCCTGACTTAAAGCCAGGGATTTAACATCATGAGCTGTACCCCTAGGCTGGTTTAACTGCAACCATGTCACTAGTACTCTCTCTTAAAGCCAATTCTAAGTTAGCCGTTTCAAGATGCTCAGCTCCGGACACTACTACTTGTGTATTCTCAGCTATTCGGTTCCCCTTGGCTTTACTAACTTTTTTATTATTAGTATCTGATGTAGTCTCTACTCCATTAGCTTTCTGTTCTTTCGGCCAATTGAAGAGATTACCATTTTTATAATCATTAAAGCCTCTACTTAGTTTATGGCTTTTAATGCGTTTTAGCTTACTATCGTACACATCTAGCTGCTTTGCAAGTTCCCTAGTTTAGCAAAGCAGGACTCAGATAGAGTCATATGCTCAAGTTCTTCCTGCTTCTGCTTAATTAGCTCTGCTACTTCATCTTCCTGTGGTTTGAAGAACTCTAGAAAAAGCTTCATATATTTGAAGATAATTTCTATGTTTATTGTCTGCCACTTAGACAAAAGTGAAGGAAAAGTATTGCCATAGCTCGGCATGCATCTAATGTGTAAACCCCAAGTATCACTTGAGAGTGTTGGCAAGCTTCCATATGGAAGCGTTGCCATTGAAGACGTTTATGTCTATATGCTGCATTCTCACCTTCCTGGTAAACAGAATCAAAGTCTTCATTTGTAGGCATATTCAGGGGTTGAGTACTGCTTGCAACATTTAGATCAATGGCCAAAAGTGGATTTGTCAAACTTGTTACAAGGTTTGTTACTGTTTTAGAAGCCATTAAATTCAAGTGGAACACTCACCTGTTCTTATAGCAGCAAATAAACAACGACGGTCCTATGTGCAGTGTGTAAATCAGCTCAGCACAACAGAAACAAAACATAAAAACACACTGCTAAACGTAGTCTTGCCAAATGAAAATCAAACTGAAAAATGATGCAGACATACCACCACAGACGCGATAAAACTCTCAGGTTTAATAAAACTCAGTAAGACAGACAAAACAAACGAAAAAGAACGTGGGATAAGCGCTTTCGGTAAAACCTTCTTCAGATCCTTTATCACTCCCGCAAAAACAAAGCCTTTAAAAACAGTGTTCAACCAATCATGCTGTTAGGGGGTGGCTCCTCTTCCATTACTAGTAGAAACAGATGCCTCTAGTGGTAGTCCTCCAAAATTACAAGTAGCAGAACTAAATTCTGCTTACTCCCTCTTTCTGTTTTTATTTTTTATATTTATACTCCGTTCTTTCAGAATAGGTTTTAGAGGTACCATTCCATTTAGGCAATCTAGTAGGAAATCAGGTCAATATTTTCAGGAATCTAGTCACACATATCTCCAAATTATATTCTAGGAATGATACTTTCCTAAATGAAAAAGAAACCCTTGTGAACACTCTCAAGAAAAGAGGATATAAGGAGACAGACACCGACTGAGTAGAGATGAAGCCATGCAAATTAGAACTCAGAAAGGGTATCCCTTACACTCTAATAGAAGACATGAAGAGACCAGACAGCCACAAGATAACAAGTCTTTAAGTAATATGAGGAGCATTCTGACTTACAACACAGATAATGGCTTTATTTGTAATACTATTAGGAAATTTTGGCCACAGTCCTTACCTCGGATGAGAAGCTATGAAATATAGTGGGTGACAAACCTAGTTTTACATTTCGAAATAAGAAGAATTTGAAACGCCTATTGTGTAAGCGTGATGCTCTAAACAACAGCAGACATAGCATATGGAGTCAACGTAAAGGTACCTGGAGATATGACTTTTGTAAAGCTTGCCCCTTCATACAGACATTTAATGTATTTGAAAATCCTGTCACTAAAAAGAGTTATTCCTTTCAGGGTTATGCTACATATACTAGCAAGAATATCACATATCTAGCCATTTGCAAGGCATGGCCTTCCTACTACGTAGGTAAAACAAACAGGGCATTTAAGGACAGGATCTTACGTCAAGTGGTGGATATAAGAAATCAAGTAGCATTGAATGCCCTTTATCAACATATTAAGGCTGAAGAAAAACAGTTTCAATATATGCCCTTCCTTCAAACAAAGAAAGAAAATAACCCTCCTTACACACAGTTGTTCATGGTCTCAGGATCGGGTCCTGCAGTCGGCAGCATGCATAGCTAAAGACAAGGTACTTATTCTCTGCAGGGTACAGCTGTTCGGGTTTTGCATTTGAATCCATACGTTGTTTAATGGAGGGCTGGGGGTTGTCCTTCATGCAGTTGTCCATTTCTGAGGATATCAGCCTGCAGGGTAGGGACAGGTGTCAAGAGGGCTAGTTCTTAAGAAAAGACATAGAGTAGGCCCTCACAGTAGGGAAGGCAAGCAAGGCTATGTGCGGAGGATCAGACTGTTGTTCTCCCATGAGTGCGCTGATTTCTGGGCTATTTACTTACAAGCTGGGAAGGGAAGCCTGAAAAGAAAAAAAGTACTGCCAAGCCCGCAATGAAATCCAGTGCCAGCACAAAAATGGAGATCTAGAAAAATTCTAAGGCTAAAGCCACCACAAAGGTGAAAAAGCCTAAGTCTGCTGCCAAACAGATAAAGGTTAAGAAGCCAACTAAGGCAGTCGGTGCAGCAAAGAAACCGATTAAGGCAGCAAAGCCCGAATCAAAGGCAACGAAACCAAGAGATAGACCGTTGAACGAACGAACTGTTTAAAGCAGTGCTCGCACTAATATACAGCGTATTGGTGCAAAGTATATTACCTTTCACTTTTTTGTGATATAAACTGACTTTGTGCACTGGTATGGACTGAAGTAGGACATTTTCTGTTGTGAAATTACATTTTTGATATTCTAAAAATGTTTTTCTTTAATCCACATTCTGAAATGCGAGACAAATTGCTAGCTGGATTTGGCCGTTAGTCATTTTGAATTTGAGGACACGCCCCTTCCAAGTATCTCGTGTGGGTTATGTTTCCTATTTTGGGGCTGGTCTCAAGAGTTTTTCTTGTGGGAAATGTTTTTATTTCTTGTGTACAGTTATACTTAAACTGCTCGACCAGTTTGCTTGCATAATGTTAC
Organism: Protopterus annectens; assembly: GCF_019279795.1. NCBI lineage: Eukaryota > Metazoa > Chordata > Ceratodontiformes > Protopteridae > Protopterus > Protopterus annectens. Next base: position 23,322,354 of record NC_056749.1, read on the forward strand.
ACTGATCACAGCTTCTTTTTATTAGTACCTTAACATATCTGTAAGTATTTAGCAACACAATCAAACTACTGCATAAAATATCCTGAAAACAGTAGCAGTCTTACAAACAGGTAATCGCAGCAAAAAAGCTACACCCCCTCACCTCCCCCTATATCTGGATCAGAACACTGCCTTTACCTTAACGCCACTTCCACCCTAAAATGCAAGTTCTATCACTTCTCTTGTTAGCTCTCACTACTTTAGCATACATCACATCCATGCATACCAACATACCACTAGATAACACTTCCCATCATGCAACACATACTATAGCACATACGAAATCCCACGTAAACGTTACCATCTGTTGTACAATAGTTAATGATTGTACTATACTGCACACAAACAAGACCTACCTACCAGATCCTTGCATTAGAAAAACTCTACGCAGATCCTTCACAGATATAGCAAATACAATTAAACACATTCTGATTATCAGCACAATACTTATCATCTCAGAAGACATACACCCAAACCCAGGACCATGTAACAACATACTCTCAAACAAACTAAAATCTGATCTACTGATCATTAATATCAACATCAGAAGTATCTCCAACAGACTCCCTGACCTACATGCATTTATAACCCACTACTCCCCTGATATAATAACCATAAGAGACCTGGCTAAAACCTAGCACGCAAAATGAAGAAATCCTCCCTCCAGGATATGATATCTTAAGGCTAGACAAAACAGGTAGGAAGGGAGGTGGAGTAGCAATTTTTTTCAAACAATCACTCAACCTCCAACCTCTACAAACCCCTCTACCCAAATTTAAAAATGCTGAAACCTTAGGCTCCGTTCTAGCTATAAATCACACACAACAATGAAAATCAACATTCCCTGTAGCTATATCCCTCCAGGAAACAACTCCCCCACTATTGAAGAAATTCTTCAATGGGTCAGACATAACCTTCCACAAGAGACTATTCTACTAGGTGACCTAAATACCGACTGGCTAGTCTGTAACACTAATAATCCCACCAACCAGATTAACCTGTTTGAATTTACTCCGCTTATTCAAGAACCAACCAGAATAGATACAAAATCCTAAAAGAAATCCATTATTGATTGAACACTAGTGAATAGCTCCAAACAAAACTAACAGACAGGATGCCTACCAGATGGGCTTAGTGATCACCACCGTACATTCCTCCTAAGGAAATGTACCAGCATTCCCAAGCCTATAATCTATAGACAAATCAGGGATGTCCACAAACTAAACCCACAGGATCTAAACAATATATTAAAACAGTGCAACTGGGAACCCCTACGAACCTTAGGATTAGATCAGGCGGTGGACTATTTTAATAATATATTCACTGGCGTCCTCAATTCAGTTTCTCCAATTAGGGAAATTAGGGCTAAGGCAAATTATGCTCCATGGCTAAGTAGGGACACAAGAGTCTTACTAAATTCCAGAGACAAGGCCTGGAAGCAATGAAAAAAGGACAGCTCTAACCAAGCCAATCAAAACTACAAATAACTTAGGAATCTGGCTACAAAAACAAACCAAACTTGATAAAACTACTTCCTTGGTCTCCAAAACAGACATTCAAAAGACCCCCAAAGATTTTGGTATGCTATCAACTCCCTATTAAAACCTGGAAAAACAACCACTTCTACCCCACCTCCCCCAATAATAATAATAAAAACATAGCTTCCCAACTTAATTATCCCTTTACTAACTCAATCCAGATGCTGTCCAGCCAACTATCCAAAAATAGCTCTTCATCTGCCTCTAGTAAATGTCCAGATGACATGCCTTTCTTTGCTCTCTCACCTGTCCCTATCTCTGAAATCAAACAACTCCTCCTAAACTTGAAACCTACCAGTCTCGCAGCTGACAGTATACCTGCTAACTTCCTAAAAATAGCAGCTGAATCCTTATCTTACCCAGTTTCAATTCTTATCAACCGATCCATTCAAGAAGCCTATGTCCCTCTACTATGGAAGATATCATATATTATACCTCTACATAAAGGTGGCAATTCTTATGATTTCTCAAACTACCATCCAATAGCCATACTTCCTCCCTTATCTAAGCTTCTTGAGAAATGTATTCATTCCCAAGTTATGCAACTCCTGAGCACACATAAGCTCCTCTCCACCATCCACACAGCTTCCGCCCGCGCCACAGCACAACTACTGCTCTTCGCGCTTTTACTAATCAGGTTAACCAGCATAGAAACAATAATAATTATGTATCTACTATTGTTTTAGATCTCTCCAAAGCTTTGGACATGGTCTCACACACAAAACTATTAGATGTTCTAGCCTCCCTATCCTTTGCACCCTCTGCCATCTCCTGATTCAAAAACTCTCTCTTAGACAGACAGCAATCTGTCCAATGGCAAGGTGAACTATCTCCTCTATTTCCAACTACCATAGATGCACCACAAGGCTCAATCCTGGACCTATTACTTTTTTCTGTCTTGACAAACAATCTACATACCACCACCCAGCAGGTCACACTTATACAGTATGCAGATGACTCAACGCTTATCTGCTCAGCCCCATCTCTGACCACCCTACAGCAGCTGACCCAAGAATTCTTTACCTCTATTGAAAGCTGGATCACTGATATCCAACTTATTCTAAACTTCAACAAGACTAAATTACTCCTGTTCACCGCTAATAAATCTAAATCTAGTCCCCTAACTTTCTGTATCACCTCTAGAAATGGCACTGTTATCTCTCCTGTGGTCCATACTAAGCTCCCTGGGATAGAAACAGAAAAATCTTTTCTTTGATGTCCATATTGCTCAGACCATCCAAAAAGTCCATAAAAAATGGGAACTCTTTATAGACACAAGACTTTTCTCACAGATAAAGCACAAATCACATTAGCCCTAACTCACTTACTGTCCACCCTTATGTATGCAGCAGGATTCACTTTAAAAGCATGGAATACTGAAATGTCGAAATTCAGTATTTCAAGTCCATAAAGTGGAATCCTGTAAAAAGCAAAAGCCCAGAAGCGCAAAATTCAAAACCTCAAATACCAGAGTTTTTTAATTTCATGCTTCTGAGGTTCCGCTGTGGTAACGGATTCAGGTAAGTGTGTGTGTGTGTGTGTGTGTGTGTGTGTGTGTGTGTGTGTGTGTGTGTGTGTGTGTGTGTGTTAAGGGTTTTGGGTAGAGGCTGTGGTGTGTGTTAGTGTGTTTTGTTGCTGTGATGTGAGTGTGCGAGCAGAATGTAGCTTGTGTGGTGGTGTTGTGTGTGTGTGTTTGCATGTAGTGTGACCTCAGAGTTAGAATATTTAAGTAGGGGGTATGGGGGGGTGCATCCCCCCACATGGGAGTGCAGGGGACTTGCCCCCATGCTTCTATGTAGTAGAGAGCTTGTGTTTGTGTATGGGGAGGATGGTGTGTGTGTGTGTGTGTGTGTGTGTGTGTGTGTGTGTGTGTGTGTGTGTGTGTGTGTGTGTGTGTGTGTGTGTGCAATAGTACCGCGAAATTCAAAATCTCTGGTGTGTGAGATTTTGAATTCCGGCGTTTTGAGTTTTCTATGTTTTAAAGATTCGACTTTATAGCTTTGAAATACTGAATTTCGACATTTCAGTATTTCGAGGAAATAAAGTGAATCCATATGCAGCACCAATCCTGACCCACATTAGAAAAACTGACCTTGACAAAATTGAATCATGTTATAACAAAGTTGCCAAATTTGCTAAAAACTCTACCTTCAGAACCCATCACTGCCAGGCACTTAGGGATATTCAGTGGCTAGAATTTCCTCCACTACTCACCTTCAAACAGTTAGTCACTGCCTTCAGCATCCTGAAGTACCCTGACAAAACTCCAGCTCTTCAACAACTATTTTCTCACTATTTTACTAATCGTCCACTTCGTTCTACCAACAAATCTCTCCCCTGTATAACTAGTGCCAGCAATATTGCAGGGAAAGCTCTATATTCTCATACCATAGCTAAAAACTGGAATAACATCCCCTCTTCTATAACTTCTTCCTCTACTATCACACAATTCAAAAAAATCACTCAAATCACACCTCAGGAAAACCTGGATTTGCCCATGTATAACATAAAGATAACTGTTACTTATTCTGCTTTGCCTCCTACCTAATCTTCCTACTGTTGAAATAACACAAGATTATAAGGTCTGGATTTGTAGACTTGTAATTATTTCAAAGTTTATTGGGACAGTTTAAGCTCACCATTGTTATTATGCATGTATCTGTGTTATCATTGCCGGTTTGTCTATTTTTGTTACTTAATCTATCTAATTGTGGAGCTTTTCTCCCCGGGCCTCCACTGAAAATGGACCTGGTCCAGTTGGATTATCCTGGTTAACAAATGTAAAATAAAAATAAATAAGTAAAATAAATAATCATAAATAATATTAATAAATTATAGCAGAGTCAAGCAAATGGTATGAAGAGAACTAATTTGTAATATAGAAAGTAGAGTTGTGTAAACTGCATTTACCGAAACAGCAGTTGTTCGAATTCCTCACTGCTGCTATAACTCTTACCCAGATACAAAAACTGTCCAGTCTTCAAAACGTTATGACTCCCTCCAACTCTAAATGCTGACTGGCCAGCCCCTTGGAGGGAAATCAGCAGTCAGAGTCTAGACATTTCAGGACTTTCCTGCTGAAACCCCAAAAAGATACAAACTATAAACATATAACTTTTCAATCCAACAACTAACTACATACAGTAAAACAGGGATGGAGGGTGCGGCTACTGCAGCAGTGAGGAATTTGGGCACCTACTGTTATGGTAAGTGTAACTTACACAAATGTACTATATACACAGGAAGGGATGGAGGATGGGTGTGGCTACTGCAGCAGTGAGGAATTCAGGCATCTACTGTTATGGTAAGTGTAACACAGCCACTGGGGATGCACAAGCCAGTGCATTTCTTCGTGCCTGTCTCAAGCCCGGATAAATGGGGAGGGTTGTGTCAGGAAGGGCATCCAGCGTAAAACATCTGCCAAATGAGATATGCGGAAACCAATACAGATTTATATACCAGATCGGTCGAGGCCTGGGTTAACAATGACCACCACCAGTACTGTTAGCCAACAGGGTGCTGGCAGAAATTGGGCCACTGTTGGCCGAAGGAGGAGAAGGAGAAGAAGAGGGGGAAGGCATGCCCAAAGGCAGGAAGAGAGGATAAAGGTTAGGAGTGTGGTAGTGAGGGTAGGAACTTTGAATGTTGGCAGCATGAAGTGGTGATGACTGTACCCAAGGGTGAGAATGTGGTGATCGGAGCAGATTTCAATGGGCATGTTGGTGAAGGGAACAGAGGGGACGAGGAAGTGATGGGTAGGTATGGTGTTAAACAAAGGAATGTAGAAGCACGATTAAACCAAGAAATAGTCCAAACCACAGACACAGAACAGGATACGTCAACTTCTCAACACAGTATTGGTGGTGTAATACGTTTTAACTTTGATGTAAAATAAACAACTTTTATTGAACATTTCGGTGCAAACCATCCTTGAGAAGTTGGCGTATACTGTTCTGTGTCTAAGGAATGTAGAAGGTCAGATGGTAGTGGATTTTGTGAAAAGGATGGACATGGCTGTGGTGAATACGTATTTTAACAAGAGGGGGGAGCATAGGGTGACATACAAGAGTGGAGGGAGATGCACACAGGTGGATTACATCCTATGCAGGAGGGCCAGTTTGAAGGAGATTGGAAACTGTAAAGTGGTGACGGGGGAAAGTGTAGTTAGGCAGCATAGAATGGGGGTCTGTAGAAGGACATTGGTGATCAAGAAGAGGAGGAGGAGTGTGAGGGCCGCACCAAGGATCAAATGGTGGAAATTGAAAAAGGGTGATTGTGAGGTGGAGTTCATGGAAGAGTTAAGACAGGCACTGGGTGGCAGTGAAGTGTTACTGAATAGCTGGGTAACTACAGCAGAGCTAGTAAGGGAGACTGCTAGAAAGGTGCTTGGTGTGACATCTGGAAAGAAGAAGGAGGACAAGGAGACCTGGTGGTGGAATGAGGAAGTACAGGAGAGTATACAGAGAAAGAGGTTGGCGAAGAAGAAGTGGGATTGTCAGAGAGATGAAGAAAGGAGTATAAGGAGATGAGGTGCATGGCAAAGAGAGAGGTGGCGAAGACTAAGGATAACGCGTATGAAGAGTTGTATGAAAGGTTGGACACTAAGGAGGGAGAAAAGGACCTGTACCGATTGGCTAGACAGAGGGACCGAGCTAGGAAAGATGCGCAGCAGGTAAAGGTGATAAAGGATAATGAGGGAAATATACTCACAAGCGAGGAGAGTGTTGAGCAGATGGAAAGAGTACTTTGAGGGGTTGATGAATGAAGAGAATGAGAGGGAGAGAAGGTTGGATGATGTGGGGATAGTGAATCATGAAATGCAGTGGATTAGCAAGGAGGAAGTAAGGATAGCTATGAAGAGGATGAAGAACGGAAAGGCTGTTGGTCCAGATGACATACCTGTGGAAGCATGGAGGTGTTTAAGTGAAATGGCAGTGGAGTTTTTAATTAGATTGTTTAATGAAATCTTGGAAAGTAAGAGGATGCCTGAGGAGTGGAGAAAAAGTGTTTTGGTACCGATTTTTAAGAATAAGGGTGAGGTGCAGAGCTGTAGTAACCACAGAGGGATAAAAATGATCAGTCACAGCATGAAATTATGGGAAAGAGTAGTGGAAGCTAGGTTAAGAAGGGAGGTGATGATTAGTGATCAGCAGTATGGTTTCATGCCAAGAAAGAGCACTACAGATGCAATGTTTGCTCTGAGAGTGTTGATGGAGAAGTACAGAGAAGGTCAGAAGGAGTTTCATTGTGTCTTTGTGGACTTAGAGAAAGCATATAACAGGGTGCCTAGACAGGAGATGTGGTATTGTATGAGGAAGTTGTGAGTGGCAGAGAAGTATATAAGAGTGGTACAGGATATGTACAAGGGCAGTGTGACAGCGGTGAGATCTGCCGTGGGAGTGACAGATGCATTTAAGGTGGAGGTGGGATTACATCAAGGATCAGCTCTGAGCCCTTTCTTATTTGCACTGGTGATGGACAGGTTGACAGACGAGATCAGACAGGAGTCCCCGTGGACTATGATGTTTGCAGATGACATTGTGATATGTAGTGAGAGTAGGGAACAGGTTGAGGAGACTCTGGAGAGGTGGAGATATGCTCTAGGGAGGAGAAGAATGAAGGTCAGCAGGGCTAAAACAGAATGTGTGTGTGTAAATGAGATGGAGGGTAGAGGAATGGTGAGGATGCAGGGAGTAGAGCTGGCGAAGGTGGATGAGTTTAAATACTTGGGATCAACAGTTCAGAGTAATGGCGAGTGTGGAAGAGAGGTGAAGAAGAGAGTACAGGCAGGGTTGAGTGGGTGGAGAAGAGTGTAAGGAGTGATTTGTGACAGACGAGTACCAGTAAGAGTGAAAGGGAAGGCCTACAAAAGGGTAGTGAGACCAGCTATGTTATATGGGTTGGAGACAGTGGCATTGACAAAAAGGCATGAGTCAGAGCTGGATGTGGCAGAGTTAAAGTTGTTAAGATATGCACTGGGTGTGACGAGGGTAGACAAGATTAGGGATAAGTATTTTAGAGGGTCAGCCCAGGTTGGACAGTTTGGAGACAAAGCCAGAGAGGTGAGGTTACATTGGTTTGGACATGTGCTGAGGAGGGATGCTGGGTATATTGGGAAAAGGATGCTAAGAATGAAGCTGCCAGGTAACAGGAAAAGAGGAAGGCCTAAGATAAGGTTTATGGATGTGGTTAGAGAGGACATGCAGGTAGTTGGTGTGACAGAGCAAGATGCAGAGGACAGGAAGAAATGGAAGCAGGTGATCCACTGAGGCGATGTCTAACTGGGAAAAGCAGAAAGAAGACGACTGTTATGGTAAATGTAACTTACACAGCTGTACTATATACACAGGAAGGGGATGGAGGATGGGTGTGGTTACTGCAGCAGTGAGGAATTTGGGCACCTACTGTTATGGTAAGTGTAACTTAATCAAATGTACTATATACACAGGAAGGGGATTGAGGATGGGTGCGGATACTGCAGCAGTGAGGAATCTGGGCACCTACTGTTATGGTAAGTGTAACTTACACTGTTGTACTATATACACAGGAAGGGGATGGAGGATAGGTGTGACTACTGCAGCAGTGAGGAATTCAGGCATGTACTGTTATGGTAAGTGTAACTTACACAGTTGTACTATATACACAGGAAGGGGATGGAGGATGGGTGTGGCCACTGCAGCAGTGAGGAATTTGGGCACCTACTATTATGGTAAGTGTAACTTACACAGTTGTACTATATACACAGGAAGGGGATGGAGGATGAGTGTGGCTACTGCAGCAGTAAGAAATTTGGACACCTACTGTTATGGTAAGTGCAACTTACACAGTTGTACTATATACACAGGAAGGGGATGGGGATGGGTGTGGCTACTGCAGCAGTGAGGAATTCTGGCACCTACTGTTATGATAAGTGTAATTTACACAGTTGTACTATATACACGGGAAGGGGATGGAGGATGGGTGTGGCTACTGCAGCAGTGAGGAATTTTGGCATCTACTGTTATGGTAAGTGCAACTTACACAAATGTACTATATACACAGGAGGGGGTGGAGGATGGGTGCGGCTACTGCAGCAGTGAGGAATTCTGGCACCTAGTGTTATGGTAAGTGTAAGTGACACAGTTGTACTATATACACAGGAAGGGGATGGAGGATGGGTGTGGCTACTACAGCAGTGAGGAATTCTGGAACCTACTGTTATAGTAAGTGTAACTTACACAGTTGTACTACATTCCCAGTAAGGGGATGGAGGATGGGTGTGGCTACTACAGCAGTGAGGACTTCTGGCACCTACTTTTATGGTAAGTGTAACTTACGTAGTTGTACTATATACACAGGAAGGGGATGGAGGATGTGTGTGGCTACTGCAGCAGTGAGGAATTCTGGCACCTACTATTATGGTAAGTGTAACTTACACAGTTGTACTATATACACAGGAAGCTGATCGAGGATGGGTGTGGCTACCGCAGCAGTAAAGAATTCTGTCACCTACTGTTATGGTAAGTGTAACTTACACAAATGTACTGTATAAACAGGAAGCTGATTGAGGATGCGTGTGACTACCGCAGCAGTAAAGAATTCTGGCACCTACTGTTACAGTAAGTGTAACTTACACAGCTGTACTATATACACAGGAAGGGGGTGGAGGATCGGTATGGCTACTGCAGCAGTGAGGAATTCTGGCACCTACTGTTACAGTAAGTGTAACTTACACAGCTGTACTATATACACAGGAAGGGGATGGAGGATGGGTGTGGCTACTGCAGCAGTGAGGAATTCTGGCACCTACTGTTATGGTAAGTGTAACTGACACAATTGTACTATATTCACAGGAAGGGGATGGAGGATGGGTGTGGCTACTGCAGCAGTGAGGACTTCTGGCACCTATTGTTATGGTAAGTGTAACTGACACAGTTGTGCTATATACACAGGAAGGGGGTGGAGGATGGGTGTGGCTACTGCAGCAGTGAGGACTTCTGGCACCTATTGTTATGGTAAGTGTAACTGACACAGTTGTGCTATATACACAGGAAGGGGATGGAGGATGGGTGTGGCTACTGCAGCAGTGAGGAATTCTGGCACCTACTGTTATGGTAAGTGTAACTGACACAATTGTACTATATTCACAGGAAGGGGATGGAGGATGGGTGTGGCTACTGCAGCAGTGAGGACTTCTGGCACCTATTGTTATGGTAAGTGTAACTGACACAGTTGTACTATATACACAGGAAGGGGGTGGAGGATCGGTATGGCTACTGCAGCAGTGAGGAATTCTGGCACCTACTGTTACAGTAAGTGTAACTTACACAGCTGTACTATATACACAGGAAGGGGATGGAGGATGGGTGTGGCTACTGCAGCAGTGAGGAATTCTGGCACCTACTGTTATGGTAAGTGTAACTGACACAGCTGTACTATATTCACAGGAAGGGGATGGAGGATGGGTGTGGCTACTGCAGCAGTGAGGAATTCTGGCACCTATTGTTATGGTAAGTGTAACTGACACAGCTGTACTATATTCACAGGAAGGGGATGGAGGATGGGTGTGGCTACTGCAGCAGTGAGGACTTCTGGCACCTATTGTTATGGTAAGTGTAACTGACACAGTTGTGCTATATACACAGGAAGGGGATGGAGGATGGGTGTGGCTACTGCAGCAGTGAGGACTTCTGGCACCTGTTGTTATGGTAAGTGTAACTGACACAGCTGTACTATATTCATCACTCTCGCTGTGAAGTAGCCTTTGGCTATTTCGGTTGTTTGTATCAAAGCTTATCCAGCCTTGGAGGTGGAAGGATAAGGATCAGCAGCGTGTGGTCAATGGTCCTAGCAAAGCCAGTCCTGTACCAGGAAAAGAAATCTAGTACATAATGCTTTGTAATAGTATTTATAGAGGAGAGGACCATGCATTTGCTTTTAGAAAGGTCCACCCCTTTGCAATATGCCATCAATGAAAACAAGACACTGTTAGAATGTGCCGTAATCCTGCCTGTAAATGTTTTACCATGGTGGGAATTACAAAAAAAAATATATATATATATATATATATATATATATATATATATATATATATATATATATATATATATATATATATATAAAGGAACAACTGACTGGAATTGTCTGAATGGACACAGGCTATCTTTTTCCAGTCCTATTTCAGGAATTCTACAGCTGTATATTGTCTTATGTTAGTACTGAGAAGAAAATGTCTGAGTTATAAAAACATAAACAGAGTATATAGATTATATTCTCCCTGTCATTAAAATTTTGAAAGAAATGAGGGAGATATATGGCTAAATTAAATATATAGTCTATAACTAGTACGGGTATATATGGGGATTTGTTCTACAAAATATATGCATGGATAAGCAAAAGTGTTAACCCACCATGAATGGTTCAGCCTGGATGCTCTTTTGAAGATGTGAGAACAAACCAATCAATCTACCAAAAAACAAACTAAAAGCAGCCAGCAGAACTAGATCAAACAAAGAAATAACTTTACCATCAAAAAGTAAAGATTCCAATTAAGTGTCACCTGAATAACAGCTGACCTTATGTATCAAAAGAAAAAAACTTTTTGTAGAAGAGCTTGAGAAAAGTCTGAAATGCAGAGGAGAATCCATGGTCAGACATGCTGAAATTACTCTTAAATATCCTTTACCAAAGGAGTAAACAGGCCATAGGATAGTAACAAACACAAATGTTTGAGAAACAGGGTTAACAATCACAGACAGGGACATGGTTATAGGTGAGGTACCAACTAAAAAGCCTTCTTCCCTGGTTAGCATAAGAATTTTCAACAGCAGGCTGTCTTGCCTCCTTTAGTACTTGTTGCATGTCCTCACAAAAAACATTCCTAAAAGATATTAGAATTGAATCATCCAGAGAGTCAGATGAAGTTGTTTAAGACTGGTGTGTTTCAACCTCCCGCTGATTTTGTGAGAAAATCCAATCTGTGAGGAAGCTTGCGATAATTGCCTGCAGCCAATTTCATAGTTCATTGCTCGGAGGCTTGAATAAGATGAACTAGCAGACAATTTTGGAAATTGTTTAAAGGATGGAGTAACAGTGGAGCTTTACTGGACATTTAGTGATTTATTTCCACCACACTGGGGCCGTTAATGTGGCAACAAGAGCGAGGTGAAATACCTTGAACAACTTTGGGCCACATTAATAAGTAGCAACATAAGGTCATAGTGGGGGACCTGTAGCTTAGAAGAAAGTGATACAGGATTTTGCCAGAGCTGCTCTATGTTTGATGTCTTTTGCCAGAGGTCCAGAGTGAACTGCTGGTATCTAAGCCATCCAAGGCTAGAAACAAAAACATAGATGTTTGTCAGTTAGTCTGAAGAAGTCTGAATAGTGTTTTAGGACGAAAAGCGTATTTTAAATTTCAAACGCTTCATTTTATTTTAATAAAGCAAATTGGATAAGCGTTCAGCCTAAGCGGATTCACTTTGTTCAAAGTTCGTGTTTTTGTAGCAGTTGGATTTATACTCGTTCATCTCTGTTACAAATAGTAAGAAGGCTTGGGGTTTCGTTTAGATGCTTTAATATACAGAAATACATCATACATATATACATCATACATATATACATCAGGATGGGTAGCACCATCTTTAAATATGAACAAACTAACAAACAGGGCTTACATATGTACATGTTCACATCTCAACAGCTAACTATAAAATGGCAGTCTGATTTGCATGTGCTCAGTATTTATACACATTTGCAAGCCCTTGGATAACGTCTTAAAGGTATATACACATGCATATGGACTGCGCAGTGGTGCAGCAGTAGCATTATCGCCTCACAGCAAGAGGTTCTCTGGTTCGATTCTTGGCTGGGGTGCCTTTTGTGTGGAGTCTGCATGTCCTCCCTGGATTTGTGTGGGTTTCCTCTGGGTGCTCAGGTTTCCTCCCACGTTAGAAAGACATGCATCTGGAGCTTTTCCCCCTGGGCCTCCACTGAAAATTGGCTTCATTCCAAGTTGGACTTTCCCGGTTAACAAATGATAAATAAATAAACATGGATCTACATCCTCCCTCTTAAAAAGATTGTCCTTTATGTAAAACAAATACGAAAAACCTGTGAGTACGAAAAATGTTAGAGCTAGGTATGCATTACTATATACCTTGGAAACAAAATACAGTGTTCATGTCCAAGTTGCTTCATATCTACTGCAAAGTTTAGAAATTCGACCATATCTCGTAATATAATGGTAGGACTATATTCAGCAACAGGGACAGTCTGTAGTGCACAACTCAGGTCTGGGATCTCTGGAATTGTCACAGAAACAGCAATGTCCTCTGGAACTTTCTTTCAAACGGGGACACCGGATAACTCACTCTGAGATAAAGAGTCTTTTTTACAGGCTATTTGCTGTGTCGTAGGCTTGGACACCGGTCTCAAATGTTTCCTATTCCACCTGAAGATTCCTCCTTCTGATTCTACAATGCACGATCTTCGCTCTGGACCAATATTATTCACAACACCAATCCTATCATAACCTTTGGACGTTTGCATCCTTACCACTTCTCCTTTATGTAAAGGATTGAGCAGTCTGCTTATCATAGTAGGACTTCTGGGTTAGGCGTTTCTTTAACAGATTGGCTTTTACTGATCTGTTGTTCTTGATGCATGGAACCAACAATTGACTACCGACTGGTAATGTGGTTCTGGTTTGTCTGGACATAAGTCTCTGAGCAGATGAACCAAGATTTTTGTCTTGAAGAACATTTCTGAGATTTAAGAGATTCAGGAAAACATCACTATTACCTTGCTTGGACTTCTCAAGTAACTGTTTTGTACTTTGCCCTGCACATTCTGCTAAACCATTTGACTGCAGGTACTCAGGACTACTAGTGACATGAGTAAAGTCCCATTCTTCAACAAATCTTTTGGACTGTTGGCTTGTAAAATGCATGCCATTATCAGAAATAACTTTGTGTGGAGATCCATGAGTTGCAAAATGACGCTTCATCTTAGTAATGACAGTACTAGATGCTAGATTTGAAAGTAGGCCAATCTTGAACTAACTGGAGTAACAGTCTATTAACACCAAATAATGATGACCACAGATGACCAAGGTAGTTCTGGAATGTGGTTAAGCTGAAGTGGTTCTTTCTGTTGATGTGGCTTTGTACTATTGCAAACAAAAAATGATAAAAGTGATCTCTCAATGTCTTGTGACATAGAAGGCCAAAATACTAGTTCTCTCGCCCTTTTTTGGTAGATTCAGTTCCTGGGTGACCACAATGCAAAATAGTAATGTACTTAGGTTGCAAAGATTTTGGAACAATAACTTTCAGACCTTTCATAATGATACCTTTGTCAACCAAGATCTCATCTCTGTATGGAAAATAAGGTTACACTTTTTTAGGTAAACTAGACTGCTCTGATGGCCATCCTTGATTGATAAAGTGTTTGAACCTTTGCAAAACTGGATCCGTGGCTGTGTGATCTCTCAGCTCATCAAGACATATGGAAGAAAAATTATATACTTCCATGACTTCAAAATCATCAATTGAATGAGAATCTTGATTTCAGTCTGTTCAATGATATTTCTGGGTGATCTGGACAATGTATCAGCAAGATAAAGAAGTTTGCCTTTTTTTAGACAAGACTGAAATTGTACTTTTGCAATCTTAGCATCATATGTTGCAGTCGGGCTGGAGCTGAATGTATTGACTTTTTCAGGATTGTGACTAATGGTTGGTGATCTGTTTCAGTCTGGATAGGTCTGCCATAAACATAATCATGGAACTTGGAACATGTAAACACAATTGCCAAAAGTTCTTTGTCAGTCTCGGCATACTGCTGTTCAGTTTAGGTACGAGTTCTTGATGCATAGGCAACAGGTTGATCTTCTTGTAGAATGACTGCACCAAGACCAAATTTCGATGCATCACAGGAAAGTGTTACTGGTTTGTGAACATCATAGTATCTGAGCATTGAAGAGCTAGTAATTCTCTGTTTTAGGACATCAACTGCTGCCTGGTGTTGCTCTAACCAAGACCAAGATACATCTTTATGTGCCAGCTCTCTTGAGTGGTGCTGAAAGTTGGCTCACATCTGGAGTGAACTTGCCTAGGTAGTTAAACATGCCAAGAAAACGTTGCAGAGCTTGAACATTGTCTGGAGCTGGCATCTTGAGAATGGCTGTTTGCTTTGAAGGGTCTGGTCATAGGCCTGTGCTTGTAAATAAATGACCAACATTAGAAACTTATTGTAGCCTGAATTTGCATTTGTGTGGATTGAGCTTAAGAGTCATTTGACTTGCCCTTTCTAGAACTTTTCTGAGCTTTCTGTCATGCTCTGCTTAACCATTCCATCCTATCAGTATATCTACTATAATAGCACAAGGATACCCAGAACAAATTTGCTCCATTGCTCGTTGAAAGACTTCACTTGCAAAATTTATGCCAAAAGGCATTCTCAAAAATCTGTACCTGCCAAACGGAGTAGTGAAAATAGTAAGCAATGATTTCTTGTCAAGCTGAATTTGTCAAAATGAACTCTTTGCATCTAAGACAGAAAAAATAGTAGCATTTGGTATCAAGGCTGTGACTTGTTTGACTATGCACATTGGGTGATGAGATCTTTTTAGTGCTTTGTTCAAATCTCGTGGGTCAATACATATTCTGATGTCATCTGAGCTTTTCTTATGAGCTACCACCATGGAGGATACCCATTCAGTTGAAACTTCAACTGGACAAATTACACCTTCTCTTACCATTTTGTCTAACTCGGCTTTGACTCTGTCCTGCATGGCTATAGGTATTTTACATGCTGGCCTGACCACTGGACTGATCTCTGGGCCTAACTTCATGGAGTACACAACTGGAAGTTTGCCTAGTTTGTCTTGGAAAAGATCAGCATAGGTAGAAAAAAATGTACTGGGCAAAATTAGAGTAGTGGTCTTTTAAGCTAACATGGTGGACTTCCTTGATGAATGAAAGTAGTCCCATTTTCAAAGAGTCTCTATGCCCTAAAAATGAGTGGACGTGCTACTTGACCATATAAAATAATAAGCCGTAGCTTCTTTTGCTCTGCTGGAAAAAGCATGAAAGCACAATTGAGCCTTCAGTTTGAATTTCTTCACTCCATAAGCAACAAGTTTTGCACACCTTGCCAAATCAAGCCTTTCACTTTTATACAGTCTAGCAAATGTTTCTGCAGACATAACATTGCACTTGGAGCATGTATCAACTTTGAGCTCTATGGGTTTGCCATTTATCCGAACGGTACAAAATATTTCATTCTTGGCCCTTAAATTTACTGCATTGACCGTTTCATAAAGCACTGACACACCATCCACAAAAAGACTGGGGTTGCCACTATCTAACTGATCAACTCGTTTCTTAAAGTGTTCCCTTTTAATGAAAGAGCTAGGGCCTTTGGATTTACAAAACCTTTTGAAATGATTCCATTTATTGCATGTGTGGCATTGTTGACCAAAAGCTAAACATTTTTCCCTTTTAGATTCATGATTACTGCCACAATTACGACAGTTGGTAATGAAACTAGGTTGGGGGCCATGGTTTGAGTTTGCAGACTCATTCTTTTGGTTCACAAAGACTGTGTAGTTTCTGGAATGTGCTAGAAAGCTCTGGGAAGCCTTGCAGCTTTCCCTGGTAAACCCTGTAGATGCTGTGTGCTTGGGCTTGTTTCTTTTAACCACATGCTGCATACTATCAACATGAGCTTTATCACGGTGCCTTCTAAAGTTGCTCTCATTTGTAAGCATGTGTGTATGTTTTTCTGTAAGCTCATATATCTGACAAATCTCCATGGCCTCATACAAAGTTAAATCACTGTCATGAAGCAAAATCTTTTTCACAGCATCATCTTTTATACCACATATAAGTCTGCCCTTTATCAACTCTTCCCTTAAGTTACCAGATCTTCACATTTTATTTCTCAGGTGAGTTATATATGCTGCAAAAGTTTCACCTGGCTTTTGATCCCTTGTGTAAAATAAGTGCCTCTCCATAGTAACATTTGTTTGGGGGTTACACATTTCTCTAAATTTATGTTGTAAGCACTCAGGGTCATCTCTTGACTCTGCCTGTACAACAATATGATGGTTCTCCCCCTCTCCAGTATAAATATACACAAATGAACATTCCTTTTCTATAGCTTTTGACCCAGCTAAATTAAGTAGAAAAATGCCTTTGTATGATCATCTTTATCAGAAAATTCAGCTTGTATGAAAATGCTGTACTCTTGCTCAAATACTTTCCAGTTCTCAGCAATATTACTGTCAAACACTAGTGCACTGGTCTTCCAAAATCCATCTGCCTTGCCCACAAAGTATACACAAACACACTGAAAATATGGCCCTTGTAATTATGCACAAACAAACAGTACTGTGAGCTTGTAATAACATCCAAATGCACAATAAACTCTTCAAAATGCTTTACTTTGTGAAATATACTCTGTAATGGCCACACTTTGGGAAATATGACTTGTAATGGCTGTACTTTGCAAAATAAATTTACTATAACACTGCACAAGCTTGCAAATATTTTATACACTGTATTAGTTTTGTTTTAGTTCCTGAAATTCATTTCTGACCTGATTTGTAAAGTTTACAGATAGTGGGAATGATTCACGCTGTATATTAATTATGCTGCTCGATTTTGCCTCTGGTTCACATTCTGGCCTATGTCCTTTTAGAAGTGCCGGTTCTGACTCCATCTCCTTTTAGATATCTCACTTTTGACATCATGTTGCTTGTTCATCTCTGTTCATAGGTTCATTAGTTACAAATAATAAGAAAGCTTGGGGTTTCATTTAGATTCTTTAATATACAATAACACATCAGGATGGCTAGCAGTATCTTTAAATATGAAAGAACTAACTAACAATCAGAGCTTACATATGTACACATTCAAATTTCAACTGTTAACTATAAAATGGCAGTCTAACTTGCACATGCTCAGTATTTATACACTTGTGCAAGGCCTTGGATAGTTTCTAAAATGTACATACACATGTATATCGATCGATAGCCACTGTGCAGTTCTTTCTTGATAAAGCCCGATAATGGAATTTGAAAATTACAGAGGATGAGAATTTTGTGTCCTCGTGCTTTTTTTTAACACTGAATTTTTCTCATGTATAACCCGACAAGAGGAATCATGAGAATCATAGAAGCCATCAACCCTAATATCTTAAGATATTCTCTGGCTGAAGTCTCGATTGGAGATCAGGAAAATTTCCAGATACAAATTCACCTTTTCCTGAATCAGAAATACTTTTGAAAAACATATTTAGAAGCAGTCTAAAAGCACAATCTTGTGTCATAGAGTCAAGGAGGATTTTTGAACATTTATCTGGAAGCCCATACTGGTAAAGGAGTGAAGACACCCATGTTAAGCAGAGCTGACATCTGTCAGCACACTCTATGAAGACCAGTAAGTCATATTAATAAAGAAAAATGTGAATGCTCTGCTGTCTGCAATGGGCTATTCTTGGAGCTAGACATTGTGTAACTCCTTAGGAGCTTTACCTAACTCAAAGGGCAAAATGATAATGTGACCCAAACACAAAATCTGAGAAACTTTCTGAAGCCTGGGGCTATGGGAATGTGATGAAAAAGCTATGCCAGGTCTAATGTTACCATAAAACTCAAAAAAGTGTGTTTCTATTTGAAGCTGCTGCTATTAGCAACATAGCATAAAATGGATTCCCTTACTAAGTTAGATCTTGCAATAAAAGACTGATAATGTGATATTTTTGAGCCTAGCAGAATTGGAAGATAATTTTCGTCCTGATTTTCTCAATATAAATTTGGAATTTCAGGTTTGGGTCAAATCCAGAGCCAGATCCATCACTAGGTGACCTAGGCAGTTGCCATAACATTTATTTTTTAATTTAACATTATTTTACATTTCATATTTAAGGACACATTCTGCTTCTGTGGTCTATGCATATGCATCTTTATTAATGAAACAGTAACGCTTGGAATTTCAACATCTAAACACTTGGGGAACTTTAGCACTACTCAACTTACACAGATGAAATTTGTGCTACCATAAACTAGGGAAACCAGAGAGCATTTCCTTTTCAGCAGGTACTCCAGGGGGAACAGTTCTACAGGAAAGGGGTTATGTGAAATGCCCAGGTTAGAGGTGGCAGATTAGTTAATTAACTTATTCAGATTCAAACCCTGTACTTTCGCTTCAGGAAACAAGAGCCATAATCCTCTACACCAACTATCAGACTACCCACTTCCTCTTCTCCTTTCAGCTTTTCCCATTTAGGGGTCGCCACAGCGGATCACCTGTCCGCTCATGATTGGCAGTGGGTTTTTTTTATGGTGTCGAGTTGCCAGCCAGGCACCCAACCTTACACAGAAGGCACACACACACACACACACACACACACACACGCACACACACACACACACACACACACACACACACACACACACACACACACACACACACACACACACACACACACACACACACACACACACACACACACACACACACACACACACACACACACACACACACACACACACACACACACACACACTCATGCCTAGGGCCAATTTAGAGTGTCCAATCCACCTACAACATGTCTTTGGGATGTGGGAGGAAACCGGAGCACCCGGAGGAAACCCACACGACCACAGGGAGGATACCAGACTACCCACTTAATAATCAGAATTGATTAAAATGTGCTGAAATTGGTAGTTTTGTACTTTATTGGTTCATACATTTTGTTTCACTGCTTAACAGAAAAACAATTTCAAAACTACAGGGGTGCATTTTCAAGGAATGTTGAGTTTCAGTGCATTTTCAATGAAAGTTGAGATTCAGTGCATTTTTAAGGAATGTTGAGTTTCAGTGCATTTTCAATGAATGTGTAGTTTCAGTGCATTTTTGAGGAATGTGAGCTTCAAGGGAAGAAAAGTCCACTGTTATTCATGCTAAGTCTGTTTTCAATGTGTAACTATTTTGTTTAGTAAATGGTTGTCAGTGTTTGTGCTACAGAATTTCAAAGCAGTGTTATTAGCACAACAGGTAGCATACTTGCCTTTGGTGCAGAAGGCTTTGGGTTCTAACTCTGCACCATGTAGATGGATTGCTGATATTAGTGCACATTAAAGGTGTGGACTGTTGCACTCCTGAGTGTGTCATCCTGTGGATAAGATGTTCATAGACTCATAGATTAATGCTAGGCTAACTGCCCTTGTGGGCCATTTTAAAGCTAGCCAATTACCCCATGTGAGCATCAAACCCTGCACTATGTGCCTGTACGGTAAATACCTTAACCATTATGCCAACCTCCCGCCAAGAATATAACAATATATTTCCCTATGTGGAACTGAACCCACAGCATGCCAACATATATACATGCTGGCCTGATTCTTTACAGGCCAAGCTACCAGCCAATCATCTGTCTGCATTAATGGTAGGTGCAGTGAGATTTTTTTATATCCACCTGAGCTATTGAAAAGAGTAGGGTAACTGCCCAATGCCCTGGCCAAATTTCCCCTAGTAGCATAAATACCATCAAGGGTTTTCCCTGAAAGACACTACTAGCTTACTAGGACTAACCTGGTCAACAAATAATATTTAAATTAAATAAGTTAAACCCATATATCTGCCTTAATTTCAAACATAAAGAAGAAAACAGTATGCATGCTGCCAGTTTTGAGCAGTATTTATGGTAAGTGGGGGGGTGGAGACAAGTAATGGGACACCAGAATGGTTGTGGGGGAATGTGAGGGGGAGGCCTTGGTCCATCCCCCTGCCTAGGGCCCTATTTGACCATGATCCACCTCTGGTCAAACCTAATGCCAAGGTATGGGAAGGAAGTTGTTGATTCAATTGGAATAAGTTGTTAAAGCTTCCAATTCATGAAATGTTAGGGGTCTTTGCAAGCATTTCATATGTTTCAAATAAAATGGATCTTGCTTTAGTTGAGTTTAAACATAGTTGTTATTGTTAACCCACTTGTTTAATGTATGAAGATCATGCTCCAACTAACTTTCTATTTCAGCATGTGTGGGATTGATCTAACTATCACCACATATTCATCACATAGTGCGTGAATAATATAAGGCAGGCCATGTGATGTTTTATCTAAATATCACCACATATTCATCATATAGTACGTGAATAATATAAGGCATGTCATGTGATGTTTTATCTAAATATCACCACATATTCAGCATATAGTACGTAAATAATATAAGGCAGGTCATGTGATGTTTTATCTAAATATCACCACATATTCATCATATAGTACGTGAATAATATAAGGCAGGTCATGAGATGTTTTATCTAAATATCACCACATATTCATCATATAGTACGTGAATAATATAAGGCAGGTCATGTGATGTTTTATCTAAATATCACCACATATTCAGCATATAGTACATAAATAATATAAGGCAGGTCATGTGGTGTTTTATCTAAATATCACCACATATTCATCATACAGTATGTGACTAATGCAAGGCAGGTCATGTGATGTTTTATCAATGAAACTGAGAAAAGTACATGTGCAAGGATAGAACTATGTGGGACATCTTTGGAATCAGAGGAGTCAGAATAGACAGAGGAGTGAATCTTGACTATGAAGAGTCTATTTATGAAAAAATCTTGGAACCATGAGGAGGCCTTAGGGCTAATACCTGCCTCAAGCAAATAATTAAGTAGGATGGTGTGGTCAATAAGCTCAAAGGCTCTTATGGTTCCATTTACATGCCTGAGGAAGCAGGTTGTTGCAACAGGTGGTGAAGTGTTAGTGGTTACAAAATCATCTCACACTCACAAAGCTCTTAATATTCAATGGAAATCCTGTGCCCTCCAGCAGTTAGATTTCTGAATAAAGTTTTAGACTATTGAACTGGTAGTAAGCCCAAGGTGCAGTGGGATTTTCCTTCTCTGCATGATCAGTTAGGTGGGTTGGCTGCCCCTAAATTAGAATACTACAGTAAAGCATAAAGGATTAAGAATCTATGCACTCTTTGTGATTCTAAATCAAGGTCTGTATGACATCCTCTCCTGTTGGGTTAAGTAGAGGTTCTTCATGCCCATTATGGTGTTGTCCATACAGATAGAATGCATCAATGGGCTCAACTATGTTTGATTAGTGAGGAGTTCTGCAATCTTACAATTTGGGATTTTAGGGAAAGTAACTCTCAGAAATAGCTCCATGACATTGTCCTGCAGGCATGCTGAAGATATGACCCCCCCCCCCACTCCTGAGGTCTGCATATGCATCTAACCCAGTTCTCTAGTTATATTGGAACAACTTGCTAATTTAGACTGTGTAATGTATTGTATGAAGTTTGCAAAAGACTTTGCGGGCACAGCAGGACTTAGATAACCTTTTCCATGTTTTGGCTGGTAAAGTGGCAGGCATACAGATTGTGCTGAATCCATAGACAAAATGGTCACTATGGATACAGTGGTGGATAAGCACTCAGGAGGCTTCAGCAGAATAAAGGGGTATCTCAAATCTCTTTAAGTCCCTGATGCTAACTAAGCATAGCATCACTAACAGGTGCTGCCAAGATTGGGAGAGAGTTTTGGGCATTCAAATCTCATGGGAGGAGTGGGCTGAGCTGCTTTTGCTCCCAAGATACAACAGTCTTTCAAGAAAATTCAGGTTCTTCAGGTGGTAGGGTCTCTTCAAGTACATTTATACACCTCTAGACTTTTCTAGATGTTCTTCACAGAACCCTAGATGTTAAGAGATGTGAAGATGGAAGCCTAGGTACCTGGCTGCATATTTTCTGGGAGTACTCTGGGTTGGACAATTTAAAATGGATCTATCTCTATCCATTGAAAAAAAAAGCATCAAATAGCATATATCATTGAACATACCATTCAAACCATTCTGACTAAGTCTGCATCACAGTAAAGATAAGGAGATTTGCCCTTTCCCCACTGTAGTGAGATCTTGGAGCTGGTATATATAATTAGCAGGGGGGAGCATAGCCCCCCATATGAAGAGGCTTTGATGAACAGCATTTACAATGTAACGCCATTCAATGCTTTTACCATTAAACAAATAAACATAAACCTATTTAAAACATGCACTTCAGTCTTAGTTTAACAAGCTTTGGCCTAACAAAATAACGCTCACTCCATCTTTGTTTTCTTATTAACTATAGCCCACCTTTAGAACTAGACTTTTTCCAATGCTGGTGGGGAAGAAGGTTGCAACAAGAAAGTGGGGGGAAAGGCGCTGTGATGATATGAGCAAGTGCCAGCATGGCCAGCTGGAGTATTGTGTTACAAATGTATTAGAACTGTACGTCATTTGTATATCAAACTGATTTGTACAGATGCTTGTGCTGAGAATGTATTTGTGAGGTTTGCTTGTGTTAAAATGTATCAACAATGCACTCTGTTGGAATGAAAAGAAATGTACATGTATTATTGCAACTGAATTAAATGTATCAGCTAGCTTACTTTGAGAAAAATAAGGGAAATGTAAATGAGCTGTTAAGCATTAAAATGGAACCCCACAGTGCTGAATAGGATTGGAGACACTAGGTCTGGGAAAAGGTCACTGTTCATTAGCTCAGTAAAAACAGGGGAAGCCCCAGACACTGCCATAAACATTTAGATGCGTATTGTAGCTGCCTATGCTAAATTCCTGTCTCAGCTTCAAAAGGGAATACTGCGAGAACTTAGGGTCAGGTGACCAGATGAGGTCATTCTGCCAGCCCTCATGGAAATTATATTTTAGATATTACAAAGAGAAATCTTACAGTATTGAGTATATTTTGTGTCTTGTGGTAGTAAGTAACTTAACTAGGGAACAGTAATTCTTTTAGATTCAGTCAGGAATATAGTGAAGCTTAGTTTAGAGAGTGTTTTCTTTATTTGTATGAGTCTATCCATCAATGTTAATTTCAATATTTTCTGTGATTTAAACTCTGTGTTTTACTGTAAATATATATTCAGTATCGTTATGCTCTTTGACTATTCATTATTAAATATGTTTAACACTTTTATTTTGGCCGGTCATTGCAAAAGGTATCTAACATTTGAGCGTACTTATATTTATTTGGTGACACTGTGTGGGCCACTCCAAAAGGTCTAGCCTAGCTGTCTTGGTCAACTACTATCATTTATATTAGTATTAGTATTGCACAGTATAATTAGATCCCATTTTTTGTTAGCTCAGTTAGTCAGGAACAGCAGGCAAGGAGTTAAGCAGAGGATTATGGCAAACTTACATGGAACCAGTTGGCTGAGATATGCCAATTGAAAGGATTGGTGCATGCCAACCTGACTAAAGGGAAACAACTGCAGCCTTAATCACATCTGCATCACAGACCAGCAACCAGGAAGACAACCAGACTGGCAATTTGGATGTACAGTTCTCAGAAGCAGGACAGTTCAACTTTTCCTCAGAGGACTTAACAAATCCATTTGGAGTCAAGAGACTTGAACTGGGGGCCAAATGTTTAGAACTAGAATCACTTGTGAGACTGTGGCATTTGGAGGCTGAAGAAAACTAAAAACTGTGGCATTTGGAGGCAGAAGAAAATGAAAGAATGTGGTGTTTGGAGGCCAAACAAAAGGAGAAGCACTGTTGACATGACAGGGAGATGCTAACTCTTCGCCAGGGACATGGAGGTAATGGGAAAGGGAATAACTAAACCCCAGGAGCAGTAAAGCTCAGTAAATTTCTTCCACAATTTACAGAGGGTGATCATTTTGATAGTTTTATTCATATATTTGAAAGGGTATGTAAACAGCATAATGTTGACCAAGAGCTCTGGGTAAGGTTCCTGACCCCCTACTCCATGGTAAAGCTGTAACTGTGGTTTATAAATTGTCTGATACTGATTGTTTAGATTATGATAAAGCTAAGCACTGTTTATTACAATGTTTTAAGTTAAGACCTGAAGCTTACAGAAAAAAAAGTTTTGTGAGCACAGACACAAGGCAGATGAAAGTGTATGGGATTATATAGTTTCATAGGTGGGTGAGTGGGTGTCAGGTCACCACTTTTCAAGGGCTGGTAGACCTTTTAGTGAGTGAACAAGCCCTTAGCACCTTGCCTCAGAACATAAGAATCTGGTTGGGAGACAGGGAATGCAACTCTGCAGATGAGTTGGGGAAAAAAGGAGACCTACACCTAGCGAGCAGGGCATCACTGCACAGGAAAAGAACACTCAGTGCTGCACATGGATATAAGGGAACAACATGGAGGGCAACTTAAACTGCCTCAACAGAGTCTGCCAGTAACAGGGGAAGCCACCAGTTCAGGTACACGGTCAGGATCAACAATTAAATGTTTTAAATGTAACCAGTGGGGCCATGTAGCATATAGAGTTCCACGGAGGCAAGATGGGGGGGCCATAAGTGGGAATAACACAATGCCAGTGGCAAGCTGTCTGGAGAGAACAGTGGTACCAAACTACCAGTTTAAGTCCGATCTTGGTGGATGGAAAACAGACCACTGTCAAGAGAGAGAGAGAGACAGCCTCTGATATAATCATTGTGAAGTTTTCAGTGGTTACAGAGGAGCACTACTTGCCTGGGTAGTCTACTCCAGTCAGAGCTTTAGGAGGGCCTCCATTCCAAATACCTTTGGCTAGGGTACACCTTAACTGGGAGGGTGGAAAAAGAATCAAACAAGTAGGTGTGTTTGAGGATATCCCTGCAGATGTCTAGATAGGGAATTATTTTGTTAATGCAGTACCTTGTGTGCACACAGTAGCACACAGTCAGGCTTGAAGACAGGTGTGTCGGTCTGGTAGCCTGGGGGAGACCCAAAAAGACCGCACACCTGAAGCCGGGACTGGTAATGTGGCTACTTCAAGGAGGGAGCTACTCTGTAGCATTGAGTCTGAAGGTGAGCCACAGCTGCTGGTAGGTACTGATGTTCCCTTGGACAAAGTGACTGCAAGGACAGAGGTGAGCAGTGGTACCCAAGCTGACAGTGAGGTACGGCTGTCAGAGGATACCAGACGTCCGGCGGAAGGGGAGCTGGTTAGAGTTACAAAGAGAGAGTTCACGCAGGTTCAGCTCTCACACTCTATATTAAGAAGACTGAGTGAGGTAGCTAGGGAGGCACCTAATTCTCAAGGAAAAGGGGATTCCATATACTGGAACAAAGGGTTGCTGTATAGAGGCAGGACTCCTGAAGAAGGGCAATAAGGTGAGGTAATACAGCCGTTGGAAGTGCCCAGAAGCTGCCGTCTGGCATGTCTAGCCATAGCCAATGACATTCCATTTGCAGATCATGTTGGCATAAATCGTACCAATAGACATATTATGCAGAACTTTTATTGGCCTAGGATTGCCAGGGATATAACAGGGTACTGCAGGACCTGTGTGCAGTGCCAAAAAGAAGGCAAGGCAGGATACAAGGTTAAAGCTCCTTTGATACATTTGCCTGTGATTGAGAAGCCATTTCAGAAGGTAGCTATGGATATTGTGGGACCTCTGAGTACCCCAAGTTCCACAGGGAAGAAATATATTCTAGTGGTAGTAATGCTACTAGACACACTGAAGCAATGGCTCTGTTCTCTAATGAGACACAGAAGGTGGCAAATGCTATGATAGAGATTTTCAGCAGGCTAGGTTTCCCAAGATAAATACTGACTGACACAGGTGCCAATTTCATGTCAGATCTGCTGGCTTGCCTGTGGGAGCACTGTGGGGTGAAGCACCTAAAGACAACCTCCTACCATCTCTAGACTAATGGTCTTACAGAGAGTTTAAACTCAACAGTAAGACCATGCTACAGACATTTGCAGATCATTTTAACAGAGAGGGGGACAAATATTTGCCCTATCTATCTATTGTTTGCTTAGACAGAGGTACCCCAAGAGTCCACAGGTTTTTCACCCTTTGAGTTGTTATACGGGAATGGGGTGATGGGGCCTTTAGATTTGATTCATGATGAGTGGGATGGTGAATGTGAACCTCACAAGGAGTCTGTTATGATGTATGTCCTAAACTTCAGGACAAGGGTCAGGGAGCTCATGGGCTTGGCCCAGAAGAACATGGGAGGAGCCCAACTGCAGACAAAGGTGTGATATGACAGGAATACGTGAGCTAGAAAGTATGCTGTGGGGCAGCAGGTTATGGCAGCTTGAGAGGGACCCTACAAGGTGGTAAAGAAGGTCAGTGATGTTAACTACATGGTAGAACTGCTAGGCAGGAGGCAGGGACACAAATTGTACCATGTTAATGTGATGAAGTCTTACCATGATAAAGAGGCCCTTGTACTGAGTATTTGGAGTGGGTGGCAGGAGGAGTCTGAGGGGGATCTGGTAACTGAGCTCCTCAGTGAAACTTGGACTGACAGCTCAGTGGAAAGGGTAGCAATGTTACAGCAGCTACCCCCTACCCAGATTCAAGAAATCCAAGCAGTGTTACAGAACTCTGGGAACATGTTCACTGGGAAACCAGGGTACACCCACCTGGTGCAACACCATGCAGATACAGGGCCCCAAAGACTTATAACACACACCCCTAACATGATGCCTGAGTGAGTTAGACAGATTCTAAGGGAGGAGATACAGAAGATGTTGGAACTGGGAGTAATCTAGGTGTCCAGCAGTCCCTGAGCCTCCCCAGTGGTGCTGGGATGAAAGAAGGATGGCAGCACCAGGTTCTGTCTGGACTACAGGAAACTGAATAGTCACACAGATTCAGATGCTTACCCTCTGCCTAGGACAGATGAAGCCTTAGAGCATATGGGTGGGGCTAAATATTTGCCTACTACTGATCTTACCAAAGGCTACATGCAGGTGCCCCTGACTCCTAATGCTAGAGAGAGGTCAGCCTTTGTGACTCCTTTTGGCTTTTATGAGTTCACAAAGGTGCCCTTTGGGCTGAAAAATGCCACAGCAACTTTCCAGAGGCTGGTAGATCATATCCTAGCAGGAGCAGGAGATTATGCCCTTGCTTACCTGGATGACATTGCCATCTACAGCCATTCCTGGCAGGCGCACATTCAGCATGTCAGGGAGGTGCTGGGCAGCCTGCAGAGGGCAGGGTTGACCATTAAGCCCAGTAAGTGTCAGGTGGGTATGGCAGAGGTCTCCTACATGGCACAGAGAATGGGGGAGGGGTAAGATCAAGTCAGAACCTGCCAAAGTGGAAGCCATTCAGGCATGGCCTGTACCTGTTAACAAAAAGCAGGTGAGGGCATTCTTAGGGATAGCGGGGTACTACAGAACGTTTGTTCCCAATTATAGTACCATAGCTGCTCCTTTCACACACCTAACAAGGAAAAACAGGGCAGATAAGGTAGTGTGGACCGCAGCATGTAAGCAAGCATTCCAGAAGCTTAAAGGAGCTTTGGGAGGACCCCCTATGTTAGTCAGTCCAGATCACAGCAAAGAATATGTTGTGCAGGTGGAGGCTTCAAACCAAGCGGAGGAGGCTGTACTTAGCTAGGTTTCCACAGAGGGAGAGGAGCACCCCAGTGGTATATCTCAGCCGTAGAATACAACCCAGGGAAGAATGCTATGCAGCTGAAGAAAAGGAATGTCTAGCCATAGTATGGGCACTGCATAAACTTCAGCCTTATCTGTATGGAAGGAAATTCACTGTAGTCACAGACCATAATCCCTTAACACAGCTACATAGAGGCAGCCAGCAAAATTCTAAATTATTAAGATGAAGCTTAGGATTGCAGGCAGATGATATGATAGTGCAACATCGTAGTGGGGTCAGCAATGCCAATGCGGATTGGCTCTCAAGATAGGGAATGGGGTAACATATTTCTAGATAGGTTTATTTCTCTCCAGCTATGTTTCTCAAGGGTCACTTGAAAAACTAGTTTGAGTCTTCAAGGGAGGGGGTGTGTGATGATATGGGCAAGTGCCAGCATGGCCAGCTGGAGAGCTGGAGTTTTGTAAAGAGTGATATGTCCTTTGAATATCAAACTGATTTATACAAAATGCTTGTGTTACAAATGTATTAGAACTGTATGCCATTTGTATATCAAGATGGAAAAGAGCACCCAGTGGTATATCTCAACTGTATAAACAATACATGATTATTGTACATGCCTTACTCCAGGCTAATCTACCTCTTCCCCTCCTCACACCCTCCTCTCACTCTCCTCTCATCTACTCAGCTTCTCTTCTATCTCCTCTTTATACACTAACCGACCCTCTTGAGCTAAGCTAGTAAAAAAAGAAAATCTTGTTGAATCACTAGAAACAGGATGCAACCCGGTACACCAGAGGACTAATAATACTACTTTTCAAACACCTATCTACTAAACGGAAATGCCCCTGCCTGCTCCCTACCTAATCTTGGATCACTTCAAGTATAAGAGTCTCCTCATACTGACACATTTGCCCTATCTTCCTCCTATAGACATATTCCTACAACTATAATCAACTCTCCCTACAATCTCCTGCAGCTTTATCCCTCTACTTAATTACTTCTACCCCTAGAGCTAGTTTTGCTCAACAAAACTGGTAAATACTACCTAATCCTTCTACTCCTAGAGCTATACTTGCATAACAAAACGTGTAAATACTAGACAACCCTTCAACTCCTGGAGCTATACTTGCTCAACAAACCATGTAAATATTGACCACTACTTTCTTCTCTAATACATGCGCTCAAAGCACCTCCGCTATTTCTCAATCCCTGTAACTTCTTACTACAGATAAAAGCTATACAACCTTAATCACTCAGTTTAAGAATCTCAAAGAATTACCGCTTACCTATGCTAATGTAAAAAGCATAACTTTAATGTAAAAAGCAACATTTTAATCAGTTCTATATGAACTGTACTCCCATACTGTCTTGTATTCCTTGTAATCATATTCTGTAAACTGTTTAATGCTTTCTAAATCATCTTGATTGTGTGGAAATCCTGTATGTCATATGTATTAATGCATTCTCTGAGCATTTCTTCCGGGCCTCCACTGAAAATGGGCCATGTTGACCCAGTGGACTTCCCCCGGTAATCAAACTGGAATAAAAGTAACCTGATTAACTCAAACCTGTGTCATGCTTCTCAAACTCACTCTACTCAAAGTAGATGTACCATATGATACACATTTGCAAATTGGGTACAAACATAAACTGTACATATTCTACTACCAGTACTATGTAACCCTAAGTGCCTGCTTAATAGTCAACTACTAGTGTATTTCTGATATTAAAGTAACCTACTGTACAACTGTGCATCAACATTACAACTGTGTATATAACGTTAGCAACAATATATGTTACTAAATTTGTAATGCTTGAACATTATGGTAACTAAGTTAGATAGCAAGTGGATAGGAGCGAAGCTAGACAACAAACAAATATGATTCAAATCCAACACAAAGCCCTTCAGAGTTCCAAATATTCCAAGTAATCCAAATAGAACCACCAAGTCCTGTGGTATATATGTTCTTTATTCGACAGACAAGCGCTTTCGCTGAGTACAGCTTCTTCAGGTCAATTCAAAAAACAAAGTCAAGTCCCATAATATATAGGTAATCCAATTAAATTACAGCAGAGTCAATTAAACATTTAAAAGGGAAATGTGATGTTAATAAAAACATTTAAAAGGGAAATGTGATGTTAATAAAAACATATAAAATAATGCTTCAAATTAAGACCTGTAAAACACTTATGATGAAAACATATATATGAGAACATATAAGGGACAAATATGTATGTAAGTGGAACTATATATGTTTATTAAAATAATGTACTAATATGTACAAGACTCACAGATATGAGAACTAGTCTATTATGTTATACCTAATCACTGTTATGTGATGCAGGGTGTCTATTTAATATGCCTACGTCTCCTAAGCCTGGGTTTGATGGATGCTCTCTCATTCAACCCTGATCCATGGTCAGCCCTCAATCTAACTATCCAATCACTCTCCCTGCTTTCAGTGTAATTCCTTAGGTCACCTCCTCTCTTATTTGGGGTGACAACCTCTAGGGCTCTAAACAGAAATGTGTGTGTGTGGTCATTGTTACTAACATGCTTGGCTAAGGCATTATGGGTCAATCCTTTCCTTATATGATATGCATGTTCTCTTATTCTGTCCCTAAATTTACGGTTCGTCTTTCCCACATAAAAACTGGTACATACCTGTCATACTGCAAGATATATCACATTGCTGGTCATGCAATCAGCAGTGGCAGTGGTATCAAAAATCCTTCGTGTATCAGGATGTACAAATTCAGTGGAATTGTCAATATATGAGCAGAAATTACAATGTCCACAAGATACTGTGTACTGTCTAGTAATTGTAACCTGCTTAACCTGTCTCTGATAACATAGTATCCTCTTAAGATTTTTTCTGTTCCTATATTGGAACTTTGGGGTATCACCAACAATGTCCCTAATGGCATTGTCAATCTTGAAAATTTCCCAAAATTTACCAATTATTTCTCTCATCTCAAAATGATCAGATGTAAAAGTAGTGGTAAATTTCACAACTGGTGTAGTGGTGGTAGTAGATATATTTCTACCAAGTGTGTCTATAGCCTCATTCGGTCCAAAATAGGGTGCTGCTACTGTATGTCTTAAATCATATATATTATGTAGATTGTCATCAATCTCTGTGATGCCATACCCTCTATCTAACAGTCTCCCTTTTAAATTCACCAATTCCATGTAAAAGCCCTCTTCAGTCGGGTTTAGTCTAGAGGCTCTGATGGCTTGGCCCTTAATGATATTCTTAAAAACAAAAGAGGGATGCATGCTAGATCTCAATAATAAAGAATTGCTATAGCACGTCTTCCTAAAAACACCAGTATTGATCAAGCCATCCGATAATTTCTCTATATACAGGTCCAAAAATTCAATCTTATCTGATGAAAAATTCATAGTGAATGTGAGATAATTAGTTAAACCATTCACATCATTCAAGAATAGTGCCAATTGCTCCACAGTGCCATTGCATAGAACAAAGACATCATCCACAAAACGCCAGAACAATATAACATGTTGTTTGAAAGTTTCTAAATTGAATAGTACCTTCTCTTCCCAGCAGGCTAAAAACATATTGGCGTAGCTATTAGCGCAAGGTGTTCCCATAGCTACGCCATCAACCTGCCTATAAAGAGCATCATCAAACATGAAAATGTTATTCTCCAATATTAGTTCTAAGAAGTGAACTAATAAATCTATTTTCACTTCACTATAGTCACTATGTATATGTAAATAGTCAGATATATAAGTAAGTCCAAGTTGATTGGGGATAACAGTGAAGAGAGATTGTATGTCAAATGTCACAAAAATATAATCACCCACTGACTCATGACTCTTGAGGCATTCGTAAAGGTCCAATAAAAACTGTTTCGAATCTCTTAATACACAAGCATTTTTATTCAAGATGGGTCTTAAATTATTTTCTATGTATACCGAAAGATGCTCGGTGACCCATCCTCGACCAGAGACAATGGGTCTCATGGGTGGATTAACGGCTTCTTTGTGAATTTTAGGGAGACCATGGATGACTGGCATCATAGGTTCCTTAATAATCAAGTATTCATATAGGTCTCTATCTATTAGTCCACTCAAATGAATGTCTAATAGGGTATCCTTTATCAGCCTTATGGTATCCTTAGTCATCTCAGGTGTAACAATCTGATAAAAACGATCACTTAACATGTCATTCATTGAGTTATAATAATGTAGGGTGTTCATTACCACCACACGTCCTCCCTTGTCTGCAGGTCTAACAACAATAGAATTGTCATCCTGTAAATCCCTAAGACTAATTCTTTCATTATATGTGAGGTTGTCTCTCCTATGAGACTTCCTTTGTGTATTGCCATCATAATATTTATAAAGTTCTTCTTCCGTGAGACGCTGAAATGTCTCTATTAGTGGGTGGTTAACTGGAACATAATCACTGAGATTTTTAAAAATGAATCCACCTTTCGTCTGTTCACTAGGTCCAGTCCCCTTATGTAATAACCTGAGCATTACGTTTCTACAAAACACTTTCAAATCTACCATAGTTTCAGTAATATTGCTTGTACATTTGGGTATAAAATTCATCCCCTTACTTAATAATGAGACATCATCTTCAGTCAAGAGTCTATCAGACAGATTATGTATCAACGTCTGTCTTTGTTCCACATCTTCTTTAAGGTTTGATTCTGTGGAAGTTCCTCTGAAAGTTTCCTTTTCTGTCGTCCACGACTCATAGATCGTGCACGTCTGGGACCCTTCTCCAAACGAACCGGAAGGGGAAAAGAAACATTCAGAGGTGAATCAGAATGTAAACTCATCTGATTGCATTGCTCTTTCGGTCTAGTTGTAGCCCCTGGACATTTGTCCTTGTTATTACTAATGACGGGCTTATTTTTAACTATTTGTACCTCAGGGTATAGATTGGTTCCAGTATGCATACTGGGATGCACTAAATGTATTACATCATTAGAATCAGTGTTGGTCATCACTATGGATCCTGCAGGGTCAATAGAATCAATGTGTGATGCGACTCCATCCACCTCCACATCCCTCCCCTGCAGTTGCAAAGTGTCATTGTGTCTAATCTTGACAGCACCATTCATAGATATCTGACCTTCAGTCCTGACACTCTCAACAACATTAATGTCACCAATAGGACATATATTCTGTGTTACACTAACATTTCCATCAGTAATTACATCACTTGTTCCCATTAAATTAGCAGGAGATGTTCTCACATCTCTCATAACACTCACATTGTTTCCAGAGTTAAAATTCTGGTGTCTCATATGTACATTCCTATTCACATTATTATCAGCAGTAATATTAGGTTGTACATTACTATCTATACCAGAAACATTATCAGAGTTAAAACTATTCCTAGGCCATGTGAAGACATGGCCTAAATTAAAATCATTTAAATCTCTTATTATTTTATGTTTTTTCTGTTGCATTAGTTTGCGCTCTAGTGCTAACACACTATCTAACATGTTCTTAAAAAGTGGTTGCACTATACCTTCTGCAAACTCGCTAAAAATGGCAGTTTGTTTATTGTTAATATCCACAGTCAACGCTGTCTCCTCTGGTCCAAAAAAACTAATCAGAAGCTCCATATACCTCTGACTAGCATCCAAGTTCAGCTTTTGCCAAGCTGACAGCAATTCTGGGTAGTCTCGGCCCTGACTGGGCATGTTAAATATCCGCAAACCTCGTGGAACGATATTTCTGTCAATACAAAACTGCAAATGCAGTCGCTGAATCTGGAGCCTCTTAAGTTTGCAGAAGCTCCTTTCAGTCTCATCGAGAAGCCTGTGCAGCTTCTCCATATCGACGGTTCTTTTCGTGATGTCATCTCTCGGCGCCAAACTCTCTAGTTGCCATGGCAATGAAGCAGTACCATCCAGGTACTGCTTGAACCTCCTCATAAGGACTTTGTTCCTCTGGTGTTCACCTCGAAGAACGTAGTCCAATTCTATGTTAGCCATGTCGATTGAAGCAACGCAAATGTAAAGCAAATGTAAGAAAGTAAAAAAATGTTGAAAATACTGATGCGATCAACGTCCGCTCCTGCAAGTGTACTGAGGGTTTAAAGGTTATTCAATACGTAGAGAGAGACACTTGCAGATAAACGCTCCATATCCAGGAATAAAATAAACAAAGTTAGATAGCAAGTGGATAGGAGCGAAGCTAGACAACAAACAAATATGATTCAAATCCAACACAAAGCCCTTCAGAGTTCCAAATATTCCAAGTAATCCAAATAGAACCACCAAGTCCTGTGGTATATATGTTCTTTATTCGACAGACAAGCGCTTTCGCTGAGTACAGCTTCTTCAGGTCAATTCAAAAAACAAAGTCAAGTCCCATAATATATAGGTAATCCAATTAAATTACAGCAGAGTCAATTAAACATTTAAAAGGGAAATGTGATGTTAATAAAAACATTTAAAAGGGAAATGTGATGTTAATAAAAACATATAAAATAATGCTTCAAATTAAGACCTGTAAAACACTTATGATGAAAACATATATATGAGAACATATAAGGGACAAATATGTATGTAAGTGGAACTATATATGTTTATTAAAATAATGTACTAATATGTACAAGACTCACAGATATGAGAACTAGTCTATTATGTTATACCTAATTACTGTTATGTGATGCAGGGTGTCTATTTAATATGCCTACGTCTCCTAAGCCTGGGTTTGATGGATGCTCTCTCATTCAACCCTGATCCATGGTCAGCCCTCAATCTAACTATCCAATCACTCTTCCTGCTTTCAGTGTAATTCCTTAGGTCACCTCCTCTCTTATTTGGGGTGACAACCTCTAGGGCTCTAAACAGAAATGTGTGTGTGTGGTCATTGTTACTAACATGCTTGGCTAAGGCATTATGGGTCAATCCTTTCCTTATATGATATGCATGTTCTCTTATTCTGTCCCTAAATTTACGGTTCGTCTTTCCCACATAAAAACTGGTACATACCTGCCGTTAATCCACCCATGAGACCCATTGTCTCTGGTCGAGGATGGGTCACCGAGCATCTTTCGGTATACATAGAAAATAATTTAAGACCCATCTTGAATAAAAATGCTTGTGTATTAAGAGATTCTAAACAGTTTTTATTGGACCTTTACGAATGCCTCAAGAGTCATGAGTCAGTGGGTGATTATATTTTTGTGACATTTGACATACAATCTCTCTTCACTGTTATCCCCAATCAACTTGGACTTACTTATATATCTGACTATTTACATATACATAGTGACTATAGTGAAGTGAAAATAGATTTATTAGTTCACTTCTTAGAACTAATATTGGAGAATAACATTTTCATGTTTGATGATGCTCTTTATAGGCAGGTTGATGGCGTAGCTATGGGAACACCTTGCGCTAATAGCTACGCCAATATGTTTTTAGCCTGCTGGGAAGAGAAGGTACTATTCAATTTAGAAACTTTCAAACAACATGTTATATTGTTCCGGCGTTTTGTGGATGATGTCTTTGTTCTATGGAATGGCACTGTGGAGCAATTGGCACTATTCTTGAATGATGTGAATGGTTTAACTAATTATCTCACATTCACTATGAATTTTTCATCAGATAAGATTGAATTTTTGGACCTGTATATAGAGAAATTATCAGATGGCTTGATCAATACTGGTGTTTTTAGGAAGACGTGCTATAGCAATTCTTTATTATTGAGATCTAGCATGCATCCCTCTTTTGTTTTTAAGAATATCATTAAGGGCCAAGCCATCAGAGCCTCTAGACTAAACCCAACTGAAGAGGGCTTTTACATGGAATTGGTGAATTTAAAAGGGAGACTGTTAGATAGAGGGTATGGCATCACAGAGATTGATGACAATCTACATAATATATATGATTTAAGACATACAGTAGCAGCACCCTATTTTGGACCGAATGAGGCTATAGACACACTTGGTAGAAATATATCTAATACCACCACTACACCAGTTGTGAAATTTACCACTACTTTTACATCTGATCATTTTGAGATGAGAGAAATAATTGGTAAATTTTGGGAAATTTTCAAGATTGACAATGCCATTAGGGACATTGTTGGTGATACCCCAAAGTTCCAATATAGGAACAGAAAAAAATCTTAAGAGGATACTATGTTATCAGAGACAGGTTAAGCAGGTTACAACTACTAGACAGTACACAGTATCTTGTGGACATTGTAATTTCTGCTCATATATTGACAATTCCACTGAATTTGTACATCCTGATACACGAAGGATTTTTGATACCACTGCCACTGCTGATTGCATGACCAGCAATGTGATATATCTTGCAGTATGACAGGTATGTACCAGTTTTTATGTGGGAAAGACGAACCGTAAATTTAGGGACAGAATAAGAGAACATGCATATCATATAAGGAAAGGATTGACCCATAATGCCTTAGCCAAGCATGTTAGTAACAATGACCACACACACACATTTCTGTTTAAAGCCCTAGAGGTTGTCACCCCAAATAAGAGAGGAGGTGACCTAAGGAATTACACTGAAAGCAGGGAGAGTGATTGGATAGTTAGATTGAGGGCTGACCATGGATCAGGGTTGAATGAGAGAGCATCCATCAAACCCAGGCTTAGGAGACGTAGACATATTAAACAGACACCCTGCATCACATAACAGTAATTAGGTATAACATAATAGACTAGTTCTCATATCTGTGAGTCTTGTACATATTAGTACATTATTTTAATAAACATATATAGTTCCACTTACATACATATTTGTCCCTTATATGTTCTCATATATATATGTTTTCATCATAAGTGTTTTACAGGTCTTAATTTGAAGCATTATATTATATGTTTCTATTAACATCACATTTCCCTTTTAAATGTTTTTATTAACATCACATTTCCCTTTTAAATGTTTAATTGACTCTGCTGTAATTTAATTGGATTACCTATATATTATGGGACTTGACTTTGTTTTTTGAATTGACCTGAAGAAGCTGTACTCAGCGAAAGCGCTTGTCTGTCGAATAAAGAACATATATACCACAGGACTTGGTGGTTCTATTTGGATTACTTGGAATATTTGGAACTCTGAAGGGCTTTGTGTTGGATTTGAATCATATTTGTTTGTTGTCTAGCTTCGCTCCTATCCACTTGCTATCTAACTTTGTTTATTTTATTCCTGGATATGGAGCGTTTATCTGCAAGTGTCTCTCATTATGGTAACTAAGTTTATATATGTTTTTCTAATAAGTTTGCAATGATATATATATATATATATATATATATATATATATATATATATATATATATGTTTTTCTAAATGTGGAGCTTTTCTCCCCGGGCCTCCACTGAAAACAGGTAATTTACCCAGTTGGACTATCCTGGTAAACAAATGTCAAATAAATATCAAATTGATTTGTACCGATGCTTGTGCTGAAAATGTATTTGTGAGGTTTGCTTATGTTAAAATGTATTAACAGTGCACCCGGCTGGAATGAAAAGAAATGTACATGTATGACTGCAACTGAATTAAATGTATCAGCTAGCTTCCTTTAAGAAAAATAAGGGAAATGTAAATGAGCTGTTAAAACATTAAAATGGCATTCTACTGTACTGAATAGGACCAGATACACTAGGTCTGGGAAAAAGCCTATGCTCATAACTCAGTAAAAAAAAAAAAAAAGGGGGGGGGGAAGCCCCAGGCACTGCCATAAACATTTAGATGTGTATTGTAGCTGTCTATGCTAAATTCCTTTCTCAGCTTCAAAGGGGAATACTGCGAGAACTTAGAGTCAGGTGACCAGATGAGGTCATTCTGCTAGCCCTCTTGGAAATTATATTTTAGATATTACAAAGACAAATCTCAGAGTACTGAGTATTCTGTTTTGGGGAACATGACTAGAAAGATTCTCACCCACAGCATCTTGCCTTGCAGTAGTAAGTAACTTAACTAGGGAACAGTAATTCTTTTAAATTCAGTCTGGAATGCAGTGAAGCTTAGTTTAGAGGGTGTTTTTCTTTATTTATATGAGTCTGTCCATCAGTGTTAATTTCAATATTTTCTGTGATTTGACCTCTGTGGTTTACTGTAAATATATATTCAGTTTTTTCATGTTCTTTTATTATTTGTTATTACATATATTTAAAACTTTTATTGTGGCTGATCCTTGTAAAAAGTATCTAACATTTGAGAGTACTTATATTTATTTAGTGCCACTGTGTGGGGCACTTCAGAAGGTTTATCTGACTTGATTAACTACTATCATTTGTATTAGTATTAATATTGGACAGTATAATTGGATACCCTTTTAAGACCCTTATAGTAATTGACTGGTGACAGAGAATCTACCTTACAGTCTGGGCAAAGTTGGTAGTGAAGGTAATTTGTGCCAGCCTTTCCTGTGTGTGTGTGTGTGTGTGTGTGTGTGTGTGTGTGTGTGTGTGTGTGTGTGTGTGTGTGTGTGTGTGTGTGTGTGTGTGTGTGTGTGAGCTACTTGGGGCAGGGACGCGAAGCACTGAGTTCACAGAGAGGGTGCTGGAGGACTTGGCTTGGACACTCGGCTGAGGACCTAACCCTCCAGTTGTACCATTGGGGAGTATGAATGGGGACCTGCAGGGAGACAGATGTAAAGAAATCTAGACCCCAGGCTGAGTGTGTTCCCTGTGTGCTCTTAAGGGAAATTGTACTTGGTGCAAGGTGGTCTACTTCTGGAAATACAGTGTGTGTCCATTTGTATTCCAAGTGTACGTCCCCTCTCCAGTGTCAGTGGTGAGGATTCAGGCTCCTTGATTACTGTCCCAGCATGGCGACATCACATATTGGTGGCAGTGGTGGCCATCACATATTGGTAGCAGTGGTGGATGTCACAGGAATTATAGATGGGAATGAGGCAGACAGTCACAGAGAGAGAGAGAATAGAACTAATTGGGGGTGTATGTGAAATGGAAATGGGGACAGAGGACCCTGTTTTAAAAGACAGTCAGGCAGAAGTGATCCATTACAGATAATAGTGGCACACTGAATTTAGCTCAGGCTATTACAGGACATACAGAGTTAAGCTTTTGGGATATACACTGTGTGTATATGTATAATATGAATCTCTTGATCTAGAGAAGAACCTGTTTATAAATTTAACCTGCTGTGTCCTTCTTCTTGGAAGATCTATCAATATTATTTCAATTCCTCTGATGCAGATGAAAGGATCAACATTTGGTTAATCATAACATTCAGATATTGAGAGAAGAAATACCAAGGCTTAATTTTCTTACCCCATAGCGCCTGAGATGGTGGTGGTTTAAGGCTCCTGGGTCACTTGCATTGTAAGAAAAGTACAGTTGTGTACACTTTCCAAAATGTAGATGTTCGAGTCATCACACTTGGGTTATTTGCCTGCAGGTAGCCCTCAGTCAGCCTGAAAACCAGAGACTTAGTATTTCTGTGTCAGTTGCTGTCACTCCAGGTCTGATGTCAGGTCATCAGGGTTATAAAAACAGGCAGCTGATGCCATTACATCAGTTTTTCTTGCCCCAAATGTCAGGAGCCCCCCAATAAAGAGCTAAGCTATGGTGGAAAAATCACCACCAGTAAAAAGTAAATACCAATACCAATACCCCTGCAAGGGGTGGCTAACATGCACATAGAGGAGAGAGAAAGAGAAGGGGGCCGGAGGGAGGGAAACCAGGACTGCAACAGTGAATACACTCGAACATCTACATTTATGGTAAGTCTACACAACTGTACTATGTTCTTTGTGTTTCATTGTTGCAGTCATCACACTTGGGTTGATTCCCAAAGCTGTAGAAAGGGTGGCGGCAGTCAAGAAGAGTTTGGGCTGGCTAGTATGCCCTGCAGGACTGCAGTTGCAAAACCCGTCCTGGATTTGGAAAATATAGGCAGGTGGTAATGCTTGGTGAATATGTGTACAGAACTCCAGGTAGCAGCCTCCAGAATGTCCCTGGTAGAGACTCCCCTGAGGAATGCTGAAGAGGTAGATGTTGCCCTAGTGGAATGTGTTCTGACCCCCTGAGGGGTTGGTTTCCCATGGCATTTGTAGCAGAAATGGATACAGTGTGCTATCCATTTTGAAACTGTCTGTTTTGAAATAGCCTTGTCCTCTGCCCCTCGTGCAAAACTGAGCAATAACTGGTCAGATTTCCTGAAGGGCTTAGTCCTATCCAGGCAGAATCTGAGCTGCCTGTGCACGTCCAAGGAGTGCAGGATTCTTTCCCCTTTATTCTGAGGATTAGGGAAGAAGGTTGGCAAATGGATAGATTGGTTGAGAACCACACTGGAAACCACTTTAGGCACAAAGGAAGGATTAGTCCTGAGGGAGACCCTGTCAGCATGAAAAAAAATGAAGGATTCCACGACCATAAATGCTTGTAACTCAGACACTCTTCTCGCTGAAGTGATGGCCAGGAGCAATGCTGTTTTACAAGAAAGGAATTTTAACTCTGCTGACACTGCAGGCTCAAAAGGGGGTAGTGTGAAATTTTCCAGTACAAAGTTAAGGTCCCAAGCAGGGGTGGGTGCTCTCCTTGGTGGCCTTAAGTTGTTTTCCCCTCTCAGGAACTGTTTGATGAAAGGGTGAGAGAAGAAGGGTGGCTCAGAGTTGTAATGAGCAGAGATGGCAGAGGCATGGATCTTAATGGAGGAGAAGGATAGGCCTCTGTGGAGTAGATCTGCTAAGTAATCCAGGATTAGAGGTAGGGAGGGCAGAGTTGTGTCCTCTCCTTTAGACTGAATCCAGGAGCAATACCTTTTCCACTTATCAGTATAGGATTTCCTTGTACTGGGTCTTCTGGCTTCAAGAATGACGTCCAGCACCTGCTTGCTTAGGTGGATGCAAGATCTGTCCCCCCTGCTGAATGAGCAGGGTCGGGCTCTGGGGTAGGTGCCAGGGTGGCACCAGTGATAGGCTGCGCAGGAGAGGGTACCAGTGCTGGCATGGCCAGTCCGGGGCAATCAGAATTGTCCTTGGTCTGTCCTGTCTTATCTTGAGCAATATTCTTGAGAGAAGGGGCAGAGGGGGAAATGCATAGATTGAGAGGTTTACCCACTGGAAGGATAGGGCATCCACTTTCCAGGCCCTGCTGTGAGGTGTCCTGGTGCTGAGCTGGTGATTGCAGGGGGAGGCAAATACATCCACCTCTGGGAGCCCCCATTTCTGAATCAGAAGTCTGAAGGTACTGGGCTCTAATTGCCACTCATGTGGGTCTAGGAGATTTCCTGCTTAAGTGGTCTGCCAGTGAGTTGTTTTTTTTTTGCCTGGCAGGAATTGAGCTTGCAGATGGACCTGCATGTCCAAGGCAGTGTTCCACAGGGCCATGGCTAGCCTACAGAGTGGGTAAGAGTGGGTTCCCCCCTGCTTACTGATGTACACATAACTGTGGTGTTGTCTGTTTTTATTAGCAGGGGTCCTGGTGAGAGTAGGGATCTGAAAGCTGTTAGAGTGTGTTGAACAGCTAGCATCTCTTTTTGGTTGATGTGCAGATTAATTTGACTTGGGTTCCAGTGGCCCTGAATGCACCTGTCATCCAGGTGTGCCCCCCAGGCATAGTCTGATGCATCTTTGGTTAGGGTGTGGGCGGCGTGGGGTTGAGTAAAGGGAAGTCCTTTGTTGTGGTTGTATGCTGCTGCCGACCAAAGGTACTCTTTCCTTAGACAAGGTGTGATAGGAATGACAGTTTCCAGGTCCTGAGAATGTTGGCACCAAAGACTTTTAAGTACCATTGAAGTTTCCTCATATGCAGTCTGGCATATGGAATTAGTAGGATGCATGAGACCATAAACCCTAGGGCCTGGCCTGCAGGATTTTCCTTGTGAATAGCTGGGTTCTGGTGGCCATTTGAGTGAAGTAGTCTGTCAGATAGGCTTGTTTTTCTGGAGTAAGGAATGCCATCTGGGATGCTGTGTCCAAGCTTGCTCCCAGAATACAATCTTTTGACTGGGGACTAGTTTTGATTTCTTTTAGTTGATGGTGTACCCCAGGGAGGTTAGAAGGTTTTTTACAAATGTCAGGTGTTACAACAGCATTCCTTGACTGTCTGCCTGAATCAGGCAGTCATCCAAGTATGGGTAAATTTGAATTTTTCTCTGTCTGCAGTAGGCAATGGCTGGAGCCAGGAATTTTGTGAATACTCTGGGAGCAGTGGATAAGCCAAAGAAAAGTGCAGAGAACTGATAATGCATAGATCCTGCCCTGAAGCATAGATATTTCCTGCATGAGTCCCTGACAGGAATGTGCAGATAGGCTTCTTTTAAGTCTAGGGTAGCTAACCAGGCATCTTTGGCCAGCATGGGAAGAAGCTGCTGCAGGGTGAGCATTTTGAATTTTGGTTCCACCAGGAAGGTGTTTAGAATGGAAAGATCTAGGATTGGGCACCAAGTGTGCTCTTTTCTGGGTACAGGAAAAGTCTGGAATAGAACCCTTGACCTCTCAGTTGCACAGGAACGGGTTGAATTGCCCTTATAGAGAGCAGGGATTGAGCTTGGTTTTGTGCCTCTGCCCACTGGTTTGGAGGAAGGTCTGGGAACCCTTTAGGGGTTGGCGGTGAGTGGAAGTAAAATGTGTACCCCTGGGATACAATGTTGAGGACCCAACAGTCTTCAGTGATGGAAGTCCAGTTTTTTGCATGATGGGCACGTTTTCCTCCTAGGGGCACAAGCAGTTGGGCAGAGGTGGGGAGTGGAGTTGAGAAGTCATTGTGAATTCTTTCCGTAAGGGGGTTGGCTTAGCACTCCCTGTTTTTGAAGTGGAGGCACTCCATTGCTTAGATCTCTGCATACCCTGAGACTGTAGTCTGGGGGGTCTGTTTCCCTGGGTCTAGTTTGAGATGGCCTTGAGGGGGCTGGAAAGGACCAATGTTTCGAGGGGCAATGCCTACTGAATCTATGAGGCTGTACTTGTAAGAAATCTTTGACTGTCTGCATAGATTTAGCTTTTTCTTCCATATTTTTAAGAACCTCTTGTTCAAAGGAGCATCTAATAAGTTTGATTTGACATGGTCTGGCAAGGCCTGCTCCTTAAGCCAAGCATGCCTTCTCAGTACAGAACCAGTGACTGCTGCTCTGCAATATGCTTCTAGGGCATCAAAGCCACATTGCAAAGTATGCTTGCTGACTTGGCTTGCAGAATGCATAAGCTCTTGTAATTCTTTATTTT
Source organism: Protopterus annectens (assembly GCF_019279795.1). Lineage (NCBI taxonomy): Eukaryota > Metazoa > Chordata > Ceratodontiformes > Protopteridae > Protopterus > Protopterus annectens. The sequence continues at coordinate 23,365,514 of NC_056749.1, forward strand.
CTGCACAGTCTGTAAAGGTAGCTATTTTTTTGCTTAATAAGTTCCATAATATGTTGTTGGTACTTTAGCATGTGAAACTGGCAATTCAAAGCCCTAATGGCGAGAGTTGCAGAGGTGTATACTTTCTTACCCCATGTGTCTAAAGCTCTGGAATCCCTGTCCAAAGGGGTGGGATTCTTAGCTGTAGTTGCTTTGATACCTTTAGGCCCCTGAGAGATGACCTCTGGGTCAGCAGTAGGATTTTTGAAAAGGAATTTGTGAGAGTCAGGAGCTCTGTAGTACCTGTCTGGTTTCATAGGAGCAGGGGGTAAAGTATCAGGAGTTAAACTGGATTCCATAAAGACATCATCCACAACATCCAGGACTGGGGGTATTGTTAAAGGCCTATGTTGTGGCAAATGTAGAAATTCTCTGAGTCTCTTTTTGGACTGAGTATAATCTTGGCATTCCCAGTGGAAATGGTCTCTTAAAGTATGTAAACTTTCACCAAAAGAAAAATCCTCTGGTGGAGAAGCAGAGGGAATGGATTCCTCTGCATCTGAATCCTCATAAGCAGATAAAGTCATGTCTTCATAATCAAATACCTCAGAGTTGTCGGACTCTTGGTCTGTTAAAGCTGCTGGGGACAGGTCTCTTTTTCTCTTAGCAGGGGAAGGCTGACTTCCCCTAATCAGCATAATAAGGTCTTCTGCCATTTTAAGCATTTGATGTTGTGACAAGGAAACAGGTGCTTGAGTTTGCGCCATCGGTTTTTAGGTGTAGAGTGTACACTTGGCCTTAGAAACTTTGTAGTTTTAGACAGAACTAAAGGCGCAAAATAAATCATCGGTTTGTGTTGAATATCAGTAGCGCAAAGAACTTCCTCAGAAGCCAGTGCCTGCTCAGCGGCTCCGGACCCATCCAAGGTAAAGACATTTGCAGGTTCCTAAGTCGATGAAGAGTCTTGCGCATACCGGACTCCAAACGGGTCTCAGTATAGGACTGTGAATCCTTTGAAGTGGGCATCAGGGGCTGCGAAAGCACCTCACTGAGTACCGGCGAACTGGTGACTAGCTTAACGGAAGCATTGTCAGCAGTTTTGGACCTGTGTGGTCTGTCTCTGTCTTTATCCTTACGTTTTTTCAGAAGATCACTAGTCGGATAGCTTACCAAAGCCATTTCAGAATATGGAGATTGAGAACAAAAGTATTTACAACAATAAGGGCCCGACGACAAATAGTTCGGGTGTTGAACAAGGCACAAAACTGACAGCGAGGTATGTCGTGGTCTGGGTCTAAACAGGTGATGCAGTAAGAATGGAAATCTCAGTGTGGTATTTGCTTTCCACAGGCAAGACAATTGTTAACTTTTTCTGACATCGGTTAGAGCAAGAAAAAGGATCCCCAATGGGGTACATAGCTTTAGAAGACTTCAGGATAATTCAATTCGGAAACGAAAACTCAGGTAGCGCCTGACCTGCACTCGTGCAAACTGCTTCTGCTTCAGGCTGCTCAGCAAGAAGACTGATGTAATGGTGTCGGCTGCCTGTTTTTATACCCCTGACGACCTGATGTCAGACCTGGAGCAACAGCAACCGATGCAGAAATACTAAGTCTCTGGTATTTGGGCCGACTGAGGGCTACCTGCAGGCAGATAATCCAAGTGTGATGACTGAAACAGTGAAACACAAAGAACATCTATCCCAGTAAAAGCTGCAGAAGTTCCCCTTTCTTGGGGTATTTCCTGGCTCCAGATCTGACTCTGAGTTCTGGTTTATAACTCTTGCTCGCAATGGACCTTCTGGATTTAGTTTCATGGGTGAATTAGCTTTCCACAAAGCCTTCCACTCATCAGACCTATTCTGAAAGTGGAAAAAGTTTTCACTTTGGACAGAGGGGTATCCTGCACTCCTTAATTTTGGTAGTTTGCAGGTGATTTAGAATTATTTCTGACACCTGTATGAAATGGGTCACTATTATTTCACAGACATATGTGTCTGGTATTTCCTCACATCATGACTTAATAGAAGTCAGAACTGTTTACCAGCAGTGGCAGCATAAACAGTTCCTCCAATGGTTCTTCATCTTTTGCTCACCTCTGAAGGACCAAACCCTCTCTACTTCTGAAGAACCCTTCTATTTGCAACCCAAACTTCCTGACTTACTGGCTGTCCTGTTCCTCATTTGAACCTGCAAGTTCGGCAGCTCTGAGTTTTTTTAGTTTTTTGGAAGACACTTCTCTTGGTAACTATTGCGTCTGCTTAGAGGATCTCAGAGGTTCAGGCAGTCAGTTGTAGGAAATCATAGCTGGTCTTTCTCAAGCATCAGGACTCCCATAGAACTAACCAGTGCTTCTTCTTGGAAGTATTATTAGAACTGTCATTAAATCAATCCATTTATCATCCTGATTTCCTCTGAGGGATACAAACAAGCACTTCATACAAGGGACCCACACCACCAGCAGCTCAGGATTTACTTAAAGTGGATGCCTGCATTAAGAAATCCTGTACAACTGCTTGCTGCCTTTGCTTCATTCCCTGCCTTCTCCATGGTATAAACAGCTAAAGCTCAGATAGTTATCCAGACATACTGGGTGTATCTCTATCAGATTAGGTGACAGAGGAGCAACCAGAGAGTGACCAGTTCCAGACTGCTCATAGTCCTGACAAATACCAGCTGGATAAAGCCCAGGATCACACAATCAAGATGTGGACATTCAAGGTATGGAGTATCCTCTCTCCCTCATGTTTAGAAATGGGGAAATGGATAGCTTGGCTTAAATTAAACTTGGATACTAGGAAGAGGCCAAGAATTCATTTGGACTGCAGGTTAGAAACTGCCTTCCCTATCAAGGATTGATATCAGAGTATAGGCAAAGAGAAAGAAATAGGGGGTCCTAAACAAAAGACCAGTACTGGTAGAGTTTTTAGTAGAATCTAGAACAGAAGTTGCCATTAAAAAAGGGATAATTACTAGACAATATAAAATACTGAATGATAACTATAAGAATGAATCAGAGAAGGTTAGAAAGGATTGGGAAGAGAGACTGGATAAGCAATTCACAAAGAAACAATGGGAGGATATATTTATGTCTACCAAATATGCAACAAAATCTAGAAGATTTAGCATATTTGCTTGGAATTCCTTACATACATATTTTTATACCCCAAGTAGACTCTAGAGAATTTTTCCTCGGGTAAACAGCCAATGTCGGAGGTGTGTTGGAGAAGAAAGGGGCTTTTTCTGGGAGTGTGGTGGGTTGGCAGTCTTAAAGGATTACCTGTGAGATGTACTGTTGGAGATGCTGGGTGGTGGATTGGTATGATGAAGGAGATGATTCTTCTGAGCTATGATACATAATTGGAATTGCTTAGACATGGTAAGACCTTGCTGTGTCTAATTATGGTGGCTGCCAAAAAAACAGTTACCAGAAAATGGAAATCAAAATCTAAACCAACTATATTAGAACTAGTGAATATAGTAGCAGAGATAAAACAACTGGTAGGACCAAACTACATAGGAAAATGGGAATTGTGGGAGCAATAGATGCAGGGGAGGACTTGTGGTTTAAAAGAAGGTAGGACTTAAATGAGATTTGTAATGTTTTACTGAAAATGATTGGGTACATTATAAGTGATATATAATGTTTACAACTGGGAGTGTGTCAGTATGGTTTGTGATGTAAAATGCTTGCAACTAGGATTGTGTCGGTGTAGTTCATTTTCATTTATATAAATGTATGATTGTTTATGTCATAAGTGATGGTTTAATAAAGATGTTTCTTGTTTAAAAAATCGGCAGGAATTGACAAATGTATGTAATATTGCTCAGGTTATATGATATATAGCAATATATGTGAAGCATAATGTTTGTTAATATGATGCAGTTTGATTACTTTTGGATAAATGTAAATTTGCCTATGTCACAAGTGATAATTCAATAAAGGTGTTTAAAAAAAGGTAAACTTGGAACCACTTTAGGCATAAAAGAATAATTAGTTCTCAAGGAAACCATTTCCTTGTGGGAAAAGGGATTAGGTTGACTCTCCATGAGTGTGTACAACTCAGATATCCTTCTTTCTTTCTTACAAGGTCAATGCAATCAGTAAAACTATTTCCCTTGTGAAGAACCTCAAGTCATCCATATTAGCTGATTCAAATGGAACAAGGGTTAGCTTCTCTAACACAAAATTAAGATAACTAGCGCCCGCTTTTTTCTTGGAAGCCTGTTACACAAAACCCCTTTCAAAAACATTTTGGCGTGAAAAGGCATAGAAAGAGGAGGATGCACTGGCAGACATGCTAAAATGTCCAATAAATGAACCTTGATAGAGGAATAAGGAAGGCCAAAGGACAGTAACTCTCACAAATATTGTAAAACTAGAGAGAACTAGTCTGGAATGGTTGTTGGTTATGGTGTTGGCACCAACTAGAATACCTTTTCCATTTGCTAATACATGCTCTTCTAGTAACAGGTTTTCTTGCCTCCATTAGTATCTGCTGGCTGCACATTGTCAGTAAACAGGTGCCTAAAGGGAATTAAGACTCTGTTATCCAGACACTCAGTGAAGTTGATTGGGGGTGGGGTGTATCAAACACCTCTAATCTTCTGTGAGTAGCTCCATTCTAAGAGGACGCTTGTGGTAGTTGCCCCTGGCCATTTCCAAAAGAAGGGGCAACCACTGTTGCTTGAGCCAGAATGGAGTCACCACAGTAATCTTGGGGGATTCATCTTAATCTTCAAACGTACCCTGGATATCAGTGGAAAGGGTGGAAAAGCATACAGAAACATTTCTGTCCAAGGAAAAGAAAAGGTATTTGTCTTCCATGCCTTCTTGCATGGAGTCCTGGGGCAGAATCTTGCCAGCTGATTGTTCAGAGAGAAGGCAAATAGGTAAATAGGTCTACTTAAGGAAATACTCACAGATGGATCAAATCTTAGAAGACCCCCCCAATCTAGTTTTCATTCATGAGGGTTTGCCCTTGTCCTATACAGCCTGTGTGCCACACAGTTTTGTTCTGATGGAAAGTAGGATGCCTGTAGAGTGAGACTGTACTGTGAAGCTATATTCTAAGTTAACATGGCCAGCCTGCAAAGGGATACACACTGGTTCCTCCTTACTTGTTGATGTACACATGACTGTGGTATTGTGTGAATCCAATTGAAGAGGTCCCAGAGACGAAAGATGATGCAAAGAGTTGAGTGACTTGATCAGGGCAAGAATCTCTTTCATATTTATATGCCTTGTGTCTGTTCCCAGTGTCCAACACAACTTGCACTTTTACACCTCCTGAAACTGCTCCCAAAGGAAGGCCGAGCCATCTGTGGTGACTGACTGCTTTGGAACAGGGAGGGAGAAGGGGAGACCTGGCTTTAAGGATATTTGCTGTTGCCAACAAGTGACTTCCCTTCTGACAAACTCCAGCACTGGATTTGAAAGGACAAAGGATGGTAGTGCTAGGACCAAAGACACTTCACGTACGATTGTATTTTCCTCAACTACCTCTGGGAATATTTGGGGTTATCAAAAAGTACCTATGTAGGAGATTCTATAGAAATGAGAAGTGTACTAATTGGTTCTCTGACAGAGTAGCTTATGCTTGGAACATGCTATCAAATTACATTAAAGCAAGTGCTAGTTTAGATATTTTTAACAATAGCCTGGACATTTATTATGGGAACAAGTGTTTTGGCATATTGGCAAGCTAGAAGGGCTTTAATACCCGTGCTTGAAACATGTGTATGTATGTGGAGTATTGCCAGGGATATCATGAGAATCATAGGTGCCACAAGACCCAACAAGCTGAGGTATTCCCTCGCAGGGACTTTGTTCTGAGTTGAAAACCTTAAAAATAGATCTAACTGTAGATCTATTTTTTTCCCGTGGAAAAAAATGCTCTTTGAACTGAGGTGTCTAGTTGACACCCCAGGAACACAATCCCATGTGGAATAGTCAAAAGAGACTTATGAATGTTCACTTAGAACTTGTGAAAGAGCTCTCTCTCTCGCCCAAGTGAGAGATTCTTGACACTTTGAAAAAGACTCTACAAAGATAAGCAAGTCATTAAAATGTGGAAACATGTGGATACCCTGCAGTCTGCTATAAGTGATAACTGAAGTTAGATATTTTGTGAACACTTTTGGTACAGTGAATAATCCAAAGGGAAAGGCAATAAACAACAATGTGATCCAGACACTCACAACCTTAAACACCTGACATTTGGGTGAATAAGGATATGATAATAAGCTTCTTTTAAATCTAGTATTACCAAGAAACTTGAATGAGGAAGAGCATCTAACAAGTTGTGAACTGACAGCATCTTGAACTTGGCACTAGCACAACCAGGTTCAGGAAAGAAAGATCCAGAACTGGTCACCAAGCCCATTCTTTTTTTTGGAAATAAAAACATCCTTGAATAAAAAAAATTCCCACCTGGGAAGGAGTAACCGGTTCTATCAATCCCTGGGACAGCATATGATGAAGACAAGTGAAACTAAAGCAGTCTGGTCTGGTGGGTGAGGGATTAACCCCTGGAAAGGAGGAATTTCCTCCCACTGCCACCTGTAACCTTGAATGATCTTCAGAACTCATTTGTCTGAAACAATCTGATGAGAAAGAGAAAAGTGAAGATTCAGACTTTCTGGAAGGGAAGAGGGACTACCATGGTGGAAGGTGGTTCCAAGGTTCTTTAAATAGTAATTTTGACTTGCTGGATTGTCCTAGGTTTTGGAAGGTTCCAGAATTCTGTCTGGAAACACCTTGCCATTTCTTTTTAAAAATCTGTTTACATGCATTTTGTTGAGACTGGCTATTCTGTTTGTTTTTCCAAAAGTAGATGAGGGGTTAGAGAATCCCTTACACATTTTGGAAACAGGGGACAGGGCGTCCTAGCTTTATTTGATGTAATGTTTTTTTCTGTTTGCCATCCTAGCTACTTTTATTTGGTGTAAGCTGTATAAATTATTCTAGCTTTATTTGATGTAATGTTTTTTTTTTGTTGTCATCCTATTATTATTTGATGTAAGCTGTATAAAGTTATATTTCTGTAACTGTATAAATAGACACTATTATACTTGTTAAATGCGGAGCTTTTCTTCCCGGGCCCCAGCTGAAAAAGGACTTATGTCCAGTTGGACTTTCCCGGTAACCAAATGTAAAATAAATAAATAAATAAATAAAAATCTTAAGATATTCCCTGTATCAACATACCCCTTTCATGTCAATTTTTGATCACCTCTGTAGCACACAGACCAAAAACTAAATCTCTATTCAAAGGAGAATTTAGAATCTCATTTTACCGTCATCTGGGCATTTCTGAAAACATAGTCAGGCAATCCTCCTCAGAACAGTACCAGTGGCCATAACCCTGGAGGAAGTATCAACCGGGTCAACACACACTCTGTAAACAATGAGTTGTGACTTTTTTCAACAGAAGAAATTAAATTATTTAAAGCATATTTTTTCCTTACATGAATAAACTGCAGATAAAACATTCTTTATACTTTCACAATTAGTCACAGCAAACTTTAACATATAAGCCTGACAGTTCAAAATTCTGAAAATCAAAGTTACAGAAGCATACACGTTTTAACCATAATTATCAATATTCTTCCTATCCTTATCAGAAAAAGTAGGATTGGAATTGACTAAATATTTAGCAGCACTAGGATTAACTAAAGCTATAGGTGCTGGGTTAGGTTTGTGAAGGGTGTATATAAACTAAAAGATTTAATCATTTTAGATATCTTATCTGCTTGTTTAGGGGTAGCTGCCTGACCAACAGGAAAACTGCAGACTGTAACACACACATCCTCCAAAGCTGACAGAAATGGAGGAATAGGTGAAGGTTTTGCTTATTCCTTCTGTAAACGCTCATAGCATTTTCTGAGGGATTGAGAAACCTCAGTGTTGTCCCACTGAAAAAAACTTGAAATAGTCTTAGAGAAAGAGAACCCCCATAGGGAGAATTAGAAACTGAGCCATCCTCTGAGTCTGAACCAGAAATATGTGGAGAAAACCCTGTACCTATCCCTTCAACTTCCTGTCCAGATTCAGAATCTTGACTGTCTTCAGAAAAAGGGGAATCCCTCTTTTACCGGAAACTAGTTTATAATAAGTATCAATAGCCTGAATTAAACCCTGAACCACACACAGTAAATTATTCTTCTCTAAAGAAATCTGAAGAGTAGAAAGATGTTTCGTTTTCTTTTTGACAAGAAACATTTGGGTCAACAGTGTTGTTAATGGCAGCAGCTTCCACAGGTACAGGCACAATACTCAAAGAGGGAAAGCGTCCCTCTTCCAGGACCAACAAGAGTGCTGTCCCTTGCCCACAGAGAGGACTCCAACAGTCACGAAGGACATGGCTAACCCCGGACCATAGTGGCTTCAGGTGGTACACCAGAGGGATCCAAAGTAAAAGTTGAGTGGACTGAGGTACCACTAATGGACACAGAGAGTCACCCACCTGCTGCCGGATCAAATTGCTAGCCTGCTGTGGTGACAAAGGCTGTTTGTTTAGCTTTTTCTTTTTGTGGCTGGAAGAGATGATTGACCATGGGACCAACAGTTTGTTCCATGGTCAAGCCAGAAATGGTGCCTCTTGTCCAGGGAAAACAAGAATCAGGAGCCAGCCCAAAAAGTAAAATAAACACAATTTCTCCACAGAATTTTTTTTAAATACTTTAAACAACTTTTAAACTGTCTGGAAAAAAAAACACTGTCATTTAAAAGTACAATACTGTCTTGTGATAGTCTGTTCAGACACAAGCTCCTAGCATTAAAATAACTGTCCTGAACAGGAAAGTGATATTAAACAAAACATTTTTTTGGAAATGGAAGTTTTCTTTTTGTACTAAAAGGGTACTTATCTGCCCAGAAAAAAACAGCACATGCTGAAAGCTGGCCCCTGAAAGCCTCACAGGAGGATATTCTCTGGTGGTAGGAAAGCACTGAAGGGCTTGGTGCCCAACCCTGTCTTTTTGGTCATCTCAGCTTGAGCTGACTGATAGTTTGGGTACGTGGAAGGTTCCCTGAAGCTTTGGGATCTGGCCAGCTATTATATCCTTGGCAGGATATAACCAATATAGCTTAGGCTATTGCAGCAGTGATCAATATGATTAACATCCAGTGCTCCCTGTGTTACCCAAGTGGCCATCTACAGCTGGCAGAATACCCTAGAATGACTGAGCTTGACAATGGCCACTCAATCCTATCTAGCCCTCTCCACCTCTTCTAGTGCCTGAGCTGCTAAATGAATTCAGGTCATCTAGACTGCGGTTGGGGCTTCATCCCTCCACTCAAGACAAGGCAGTGCCATTTTGTTTTATGTTTGTGAGTCCCTTGTTTGCATTTCTGTTAAGACTCTTCACAACTATGCTATTGAGTTACCTTCCTGCATCAACAATGCATTGAGTCATTGATGGCTTGCATCAACCTGAAGTACAACTGTTTTTGCTAGGTCACATAACTTACACGTAGGAGCCTCTGTAACACATCATCTGAAGATTTCAATGCTTCTAACTTGCTCTGTTGACAAAAACCACACCAAATTATGATGTAGCAGTTTCACAATTTATTTTGCTACCAAAGCAAAAAACAGTGATCTGACTATGTGAAGATGTGACTGGTGCTATGATTATGATATTTCCCCACAGCCAAGCAACCCCCAAAAATTTTGAAAAGGTAAGATGTTTTCCCCTTTTTTCCTTTACAGCATAATCATCCACTAGACTTGAACTGCAGACATCTTACACGTCACTTGTATGGCTGCAAACCACTGACTGGTCTGGCACAACCAGGAAGTAAATATATATACTTCATGACTTACTGAAGTTAGTACCAATGTAAAAGATGCACAGTTTATCATCAATAGTTTCATTATACAGTATACTTACTGGGACGCCACTGCACTGGCCCAGTAATCAAGGAGCCTCAATCCTCACCACTATCACCAGTGAGGGGGGTGCACATTGGGAAGGATAACAAGTGCACACAGTAAAGTACAATTTCCCTTAAGAGCACACAGAGATCACAGTCAGTCTGGGGCTGGTTTCTCCCTTTCTCTCCAGATCCGCAATAAGACTCCCCACTTAGGCAGCTATAGGGTTCAGATCTCAGCCAAGTAGTCAAGCCAAAACCTCCAGTACCCTCTCTGTCCAACCAGTGCTTCGTGTCCCTGCCCAAGTAGCTGACACACATACACACTTTGAGATTTGGTTTATATACAAACACACAGACACTACTGGAGAAGGCTGGCACAGCTTCTACAGCTATGCCCCCTCCTGCCAGCCTATAAGGTAGTAATCACTGCCACCAACTACTCTTAGCTACTAATAAGGCCCTTCCCAAAGAGTGACCCATTTCACTGTGTAATATTACTGTTGTCCAAATAGTAAGTATAACCCAGGACTAAGGCTAATCTGGACTGGTTTAGTACAGTATCACTAAATGCATGCAAGTACTCTAGAGCTTAAATTATCTCTTCACAAAACAGTCACAGTTGAAAAGTTTAAAAATATTTAATAATAAATAATAAAAACACAAGACAATACTTATTACTTCAACATAATGACATTACAGAGTTCAGAAATCACAGGAAAATGCTTTAAAATAATAATGTAGAATAGTCTGAAATAAATATAGAAAACAGCTAGACTAATCTGGCTATTTCTATCTAACTCTAAGAGATGTCTTATCTACAGAACAAGCAAGTGTTGGTGAGTGGATGTTCTTCAGACTAATTCCAAAATGCTCTAAGTGTTGTCTCTGAGAAAGTCTTAAATTGATAAAACAGTACTTCTGAGTCATTTCAGATTACATCATTCTTAACAGTTCTGATTTAGTTTCCCAGGCTCACAGAAACTCAGAATTTACATTTCTTAGTAAGCTGCACCTGGTCAGGAAGCCACAGTAATAAAAGACATTATACATATAAAACCTTAATAATTATCCCTTAAATCAAGACATTAGAAAGAATTTCCTGACCCAGACATCCTGTCTCTGAGCTTGAGATCAAACAGTCATACAATGCTTGACTTATCAGCTTTCTTCCAGCAGAGTGCACTGTGGTTACATTTTTGAAGCTCAGTACAACCCATAGTTTAATCATAACATATAGTTCTTTTTACATTTGTAAACCAAGCCTGTGGATTATATTAATATTTATGAATGACATATAATTATCTACAAAATTCTGTCTAGCTGGCAGCCTTCACACTTACCATAAAAATTAGAATCCACTTGAAAGGTTGCATTTTACATTTAAATAATTTGCGATTTTCTTGAAGCGAGATCAATACAAATCTTGAGATGGCCGTCAATAAATGAACAATGTTCTTCCATAAAAATACAACTATAAGCATAACTTTTGATTTGTGGAAAAAGCCCACTTTGTTAAGTTTAAATCCCACTGAGGCTTGAAGTTATTTATGCTGTTGTGTCCTGCAAGCAACACTGCTGCTCACCCTTTTAATTAATGAAATGCATTTCCAAACATGATATTCTCTGACTGCTGTAGGATCGTAGTCCTCCCATCTGTTGTAGGAGCATGGCTTCACCATCTGCTGCAGAAGCATTGTCTTCAATTAGGTGTAGGTGCACAGCTCCCCACATATACTATAGCAGCATAACTCATCTGATGCATCAGCTTTGCTTTCCATCTATAGAAGTATGGGTCCATCATCTTCCCCATCTGTTGTAGGGAAACTGTCCCCCCATATGGTCTACAAATATGACTCCCACTGACAAAAGGCCATGTGTGCTATCTTCAGCCAGATCATGTCTACACTCCTCTGGCACATTTATTGTGCAGTCACAACCCCTTTTGCCTGCACCAGTCCCAACAGCCTTAATATCCCTGATGTAATTCTCAACTTAGGGAATGTGTCACACATCAGTAACTGCACCAGTAGCATGCACACATCACTCCCATGCATTCCTCTCAACTGTCACTGATGTTACTGCACCAGTAGCATGCAGACACCACTCCCTTGCATTCCTCTCAACTGTCCCTGATGTTACTGCACCAGCAGCATTCACACTCCACTTCCATACATTCATCTCAGCTGTCCCTGATTTTTGCCTCATATTTGTGTCCTGTCCCTTGTAACATTTTTAATTTCTGGTAAATCACAGAGGATTATATTTAGTTAACAATGCCAGACAGTACAGTTTTATATTTCTTACTTTTCAAAAAACCATACTGATGCAAACCCCATTGTCCTATCAACTTTGTAAGTGAATTAGCGTAATATTTAAAAACACTGTCGCTATTTTTGACCCTTTGGCCCCCCCCCCATTATTTGGTCCTTTGCCCAGTATTCTTGTGCAGAAAAGTTGTGAGATATGCTCCCATGTCAGAATGAATATATATTCCAACTTGAAGAAAATGTAAGTTATGTACTGACCATAACAACAGATCTGTGCTGTCTATGTGGATCCATCGCTATAGTAAGTACATAAAGAATACTTGTGCAAAATCTTACCATAACCATAGATGTCCTTCTCTTGTATGTTGCAGTATTTTTACATATGGAAAGTCCTCTGCCCAAGTGACCCAATGTCTGTCCAGCATACAGCAGCTTTTGGCTACTGCAAGTACATGGGACGTTGCACATATATGCTGGCAATGTCAGCCATAAAAGGATGTCTGTACAATCCTCAGAAATGAAATGCCCCAGTAGGAACACCAGAGCAAAGGACAAATAATCTGCCATCCAAGAAAAAAGCAAGGTTTAGTGGGGAAGGAAGAATGGATAGAATACTGCAACATATAAGAGAAAGACATCTATGGTTATGGTAAGATTTTACACAGCTATTCTATGTCTTTATATTCAATGTTGCAGTATTCCTTACATATGGGAAAATACCAAAGCTTAGTAAGAACCCTGGGAGAAGGAAGGCACAGAGAAGTTTTCTGCAAAGCCATGGAGAATGGCTCTAGCAAACCCTGCCCTAACTCTAGAAATGCTATCCAACTTGCAATGTTTGTGAAAGTATGAACAGAAGACCAAGTAGCAGCCTCTAAAATGGTGTTAATATCCAGGCCTTTAAAGAATGCACCTGAGGAAGCCACAAACCCAGTGGAGTGAGCCTTAACAGGAGCAGGAAGAGCCTTCCATGAAAGTCAACAAAACAAAATTGCCTTAGAAATCCAAGAAGAAACTGTCACTTTAGAGACAGACAAACCCAGAGTCTTGGGATGAAATGAAACAAACAGCTGATCAGACTTCCTGATAGCCTTAGTTTTATCCAAATAAAACGCAAGTTGTCTATGGACATCCAAGGTGTGTAATATCCTTTCACTGGAGGATTGAGGAGAAGGGAAGAAAGCGGGCAAAAGAACAGATTGACTAAGAGAGAACTCATCCACCACCTTGGTCATATATGAGAGATTAGTACACAAAGATACCCTATCCTTGTGAAAAACAAGAAAAGGTGGTGAAGCCAAAAAAGCTTGTATCTCAGAAACCCTCCTAGCAGAGGTTAAAGCTAGCAAAAGAACTTTTTTCCAGGTACAAAATGTTAAGGAGGCTGAAACTACAGGTTCAAAAGGGGCTACAGTAAGATATAATTCAAATCCCAAATAGGTGGAACTGCTTTCCTGGGAGGCTTAATATGAAGAATGCCCTTAAGAAAAAGCTTTACTTCCAATCTGGAAGCCAAAGGTGGAGTTAATGGCAGACAGGCAGGAATGACTGACAAGTGAGCTTTCACCGAAGAATAAGCCAAACTCTTAAGTAACTCACACGACTAAGAAAGAACCACTGGAACATCTACTGAAAATAAATCCAGATTTCGAGAAAGACACCAAATTGAAAACATCTTCCATTTGGATAAGTAAGATTTCCTAGTATTGGGTTTCCTGGCCTCCTGCAAAACCCTAAGCACATCCTCTGAAAATAATGTGTCTGAAAGGAATGAAAAGTTGATCACCCACAAAGTCAGGTTGCCAGATGTGGTTGAAGTAGAGATCCCTTGTTCTGTGTGAAAGAGTCCACTCTCTGAGGTAACTTGCAATAATTGCTCTTGGCTAAATGTGGAAGAGGAGGGCACCAATGCTGTCTTAGCCAAAAGGGAGTCAGTCAGCAGCAAGATTTTTGGTTTGTCCTGCTGAATTTTGAGCAGGACTTTTTGAATGAGAGGAAAGGGGGAATGTCAAGAAAAACATCCCCTTCTATGAGAAAGATAGGGCGTTCACCTTCCAAGCTAGATGATGTGGGGCTCTGACACAAAATAAAGGAAGCTGTCTGGCGGAGGCAAAAAGATCCATTAGAGGAGTACCCCAACAATGGACCAGCTACAGAAACACATCCCTGTGAAGCATCCATTCATGGGATGAGTCATGGACCTGCTTAGTGTGTCTGCCCCAATTTTTTCGGTGGATGGGATTTAAACCACTTGAAGAGTCACATTGTACTGAACTACAAAATCCCATGCCATGAGAGCTAACCAGCAAAGAAGATAAGACCCCCCCCCCCAGCTTGTTGACATACCAAAGGACTGTGGTGTTGTCAGTAAACACTTTCAGAGAGCCTGGATGAAAGAGAAGATGAACGGCCTGTAGAGCTAGAACAGGAGCCATCATTTCCTTGATGCTGATATGCTCTTTCCTTTGTGAAAGAGACCAAAGGCCCTGCACCTTCTCTGATGCAAAAGTCGTCCCCCCAAACTGTGTCTGAGGCATCTGTGAACAACTCTTGAGTTGGTTGGAGCAGATGAAGAGGAAGTACTGGATTCAGAAAAAATGTTGAATCCACCAAAGGAGCTCAGATTTTAGGTATGAAAGAAAGAGGGATCACAAACTCCAGAGGATGAGCATGTTGCATCCAAAATGATTTTAGGTACCACTGAGATTTTCTTATATGGAGTTTTGCAAGCAGCAGCATAGGTATCGTGGATGCCATAAACCCGAGGAGTCTCAGAAACTCCCTGGCTGTAATTGATGGAAGAGGCAGAAGGTTTTTGAAGAAGGAGGTGAGGGACAGAATGTTCTTCTGGTGGAAGAAAGGCCATCATGAGGTCAGTTCTGAATGTGCACCCTAGAATGATGTGATCTTCTGAAAGGAAAAATAAAAAGAGTTTTTGAAATTTATGGTGAACCCGCCTTTCAGGAGAGAAATGGCAAACTGGAGATTTTGAATCCACTGTTCTAACTGAGGAGCCAGAAAAAGAAGATCGTCCAGGTATGAGTAGACCTGAATTCCCTGAACCTGAGGAAAACAATCACAGGGGCTGTGACATCCAGCACTGCTGCCAATATGTGATGGGCACCACTATGTGTCGTCCCCATGTTGGGCCAGTAAACAAGGAGCCTGAATCCTCACCCGTGACACTGCAGAGGGACGTGAACTTGGAATACAAATGGATACACTCAGTATTTCCAGATGCAGACATCTGTGCATCAAGTACAATCTCTCTTCGGAACACACATGTAACAAACTAAGCCCGAGGTCTGGATGTCTCTTTATCTGTCTCCCTCCATATCTCCAATAAGACTCTCCACTGGTACAGCTGCATGGTTAGGTCCTCAGCCTAGTGTCCAGGCCAAGTCCTCTAGCACCCTCTCTGTAAACCCAGTGCTTCATGTGCCTGCTCCAAGTAGCTGACATACACACTCTTTAAGACTTAATTTTCACACACACACACACACACACACACACACACACACACACACACACACACACACACACACACACACACACACACACACCTGGGAAATGCTGGCACAGATTACCCACTCTACCAACTTTGCCCAGAATATAAGGTAGTTATTACTGCCACCAGCACTATAAGGATCTTAAAAGAGTATGCAATTATACTGTGTAGTATACAGAGAAAAGCTGGAGTTTTTTGTGTCTGTCCATGTAGGGCATGTGTTTAAGGCCTAGGATCCTCTTCGTGGGGTACTTTTGTGCCCTTTCCAGCTGTCACAGGTGTTTATTGAGGTACATGTCAAATGGGGCATTATACTTGATGATTGGTCTAATGAGGCACAGTGGTGCAGCGGTAGTGTTGTCACCTCACAGCAAGAAGTTCTCCGGTTTGATTCTCGGCTGGGGTGCCTTCTGTGCAGAGTCTGCATGTCCATACTGCATTCATGTGGGTTTCCTCTGGGTGCTCCAGTTTCCTCCCACATTACAAAGACATGCATCTGGAGCCTTTCTCCCAGGGCCACCGTTGAAAATTAGCTTTGTTCCAAGTCGGACTTTCCCGGTTAACAAATGTAAAATAAAGTAGAGAGAGATGATGACCTCTTTCTTCCTGGATGCAAAACTCTTGATAATGAGATGTGCCTCATAGAAGGACTTTCTGACTACAGTGGCAATGTGGTGATCGGAGCGGTTGCTGTCAACCTATGTCCCCAGATCTCTTATAACACCTTCAGTGTTCAGTGGGCTACCATCAATGTGGTAATTAGTGGGAACTGAGTTTTTACCAAAGGGAATGACGACACATTTTTTTGGAATTAAGCTTAAGGCCATGGTTTTGACACCAGTCGTTGGTCTCAGTGAGGCCTTTCTGTAGGATGTCTACATCACTTGGGGAGTTAATAATGGTTCTCAGCTTGCAATCATCAGTGAACTTGGTCAGCCAGAGTCCCATGATCAACAGAGATATAGTAAACCTCCAGACACTGGACCCAACCCGGTTTGGTTTCATCAAGGGTAGATCATGCCTGCTCAACCTGGTGGATTTTTTTGAGAAGGTCACCAAAGCAATGGATGAGGGCAAAATCATTCACACTGCCTCCCTTGACCTGGCTACGGTATCTAACACAATAACCCTTTTGGGCATTGTTGACAAATTCAAGAGGTTAGGTACAAACCTGTATGTCACCTGATGGATAGCCAACAGGCTCACAGACAGCAACCAGGAAGTTAGAATTGTGGAGTCCACATCTACAAAGAGGCCATTCACACGTGGAGTCCCTCAGGGATTAGTGTTTGGACCACTCCTTTTTGGCATTTACTTCTCAGAAGTCAAGGCCACTGTCAGTGGTCTCTGGCTGACTAAATCTGCAGATTATTGCAAATTAGGAGCTGCCATTGAATCTCACACTGACACAAATGTTCTCCAGGAGGGACTGACACAGACAAACAACCGGTGTCAGAGCCATGGACTAAAACTAAATATCAAGAAATGCATAATAGTATCCTTTGGGAAGTCATCCATCTCTCTCATAACTATCATATTGACAACACACTCCTTAGAGTTGACCCACTAGCCAGGGATTTAGGAACACACATAGATAGTAATTTAGCCTTTGATCATCACGTGTCTACACTGGTGAGGAAATCATTCTATGTTGCGCAACGTATAAACAAAGGTATGGCATCTAAGTCCAAGGAAGTCATTGTTCCACTGTATTTGGCATTCATCAGACCTATCATTAAGTCCAATGTACCCTTTGATATGTACCTAACCAGGCATATCCAGCAACTGGAATTTCCACAGAGGTTCCTCACCAAAACAATACAGGGCATAAGTAATATGTCCTATGCAGATCACCTCAAGGCCCTATCCCCTGCATTCTGTCTCCTACAGGGTTTTGAGGTGAGATCTGTGCCTGGCATACAGGGCATTGTCAGACCCCACTCTGATGGACCTCCTGTATATCCAGAAAACAAACAGCACCAGCATTACCCATTCTAAAGACTTAAACCTTGCCTGTGATATAAATATGACCTGCTGGAGAGATGGGTATGTATCCCAAAGACTACCCCATCTACGGAACAGGCTCCCCATCCATGTGAAGCAGAGTTCCTCCCTAACCCAATTCAAGTGCAACTTGGACAACTGTATGGGAAATTGGAAATTCATCAGTGGTTTGGCACCTATGTCTTGGACACAGGTAACCTGTAAATTGTTCATCTCCCAGGCTCATGCTTACACTTATCAAGGGTATCAGAACATGTCAGAGATTTGGGATGTATGGCTAGGCTTAAAAAGGCCCTTGCGGTTGTAGCCTAGTAAACACCTAAGAACTATATTCCTGAATGGATCTAAGAGAATTTACTGTCTTCTAATAACTTATTTGGACAAGGCAAGATGAAATACATGAGCAGTCTTTCTAGTCAGGCTCCCAAATAGAACACTGTACACTCTGAAATTACATTCTGTAACATATAATATCCAAGATGACTTGCAGAATGACCTTATCTGGTCACCTGACTCTAGGTTCTCACATTATTCCCCTTTGAAGCTGAGACAGGAATTGAACATACACGTCTGGAATACACATACAAATGTGTATACGTCTGGAATACACATACAAATGTGTATGGCAGTGCCTGGAGGCCTCCCCTGTTTTCACTGAGCTAATGAACAAAAGCTCTTTTCCAGACCCATTCTCTCCAGTCTTACTCAGTACTGTGGTGTGACATTCAATGATTTAACAGCCCATTTATATGTATCTTATTTTCTTAAAATATGCCAGCTGGTTAACCACTGCTGTGCCAGTGTCCACAATTCAGTTACCATAATACATGCACATTTCTCTTCATTTCAGCAGGATGCACTGTTTATACATTTTAACACAATTAACACAAGCAAAGCTCACAAATACATTTTCAGCACAAGCATCTGTACAAATCAGCTTGATATATAAATGACTTATAATTATTGATAAAATTCTGACTAGCTGTGCTAGCACAAGTCATACATCAGCTATTCTACGTCTCACATCTCTCCTCCCTTTGAAGACTCAAGCTAGTTTTCAAGTGAGCATTGAGAATCGTGGCTTGAGAGAAATAAGCCTATCTAGGAATATGTTGCCCCATTCCCTGTCATGATAGCCCATCTGTGTTGGCATTGCTGACCCCACTACTGTTTTGTACTGTCATGTCATATGGCTGCAATCCTAGGCTCCACCATAATAATTTTCATTTTGCTGGCTGCCTCTATGTAGCCATGTTAAGGGATTGTGGTCTGTAGCTACAGTGAATTTCCTTCCATACAGATAAGGCTGAAGTTTCTGCAGTGCCTATACTATGGCTAGATATTCCTTTTCTACAGTTGCATAACATTCCTCCCTGGGTTGGAGTCTATGGCTGAGATAAACCACTGGGTGCTCTTCTCCCTTTGAAGAAATATGGCTAGGTACAGCCCCCACCCCATGGTGTGAAGCATCCACCTGCACAACAAATTCTTTGTTGTAATCTGGACTTGTTAACACAGGTGGTCCTCCCAAAGCTCCTTTAAGCTTCTGGAATGTCTGCTCACATACTGGGGTCCACACTACCTTATCTGGCATGTTTTTCCTTGCCAGGTCTGTTGACGGAAGCAGCTATATTACTATAATTGGGGACAAACTTTCTATAGTACCCTGCTGTCCCTCAGAATACCCTCACCTGTTTTTTAGTAGCAGGGTCAGGCCACACCTGAATGACTTCCACTTTGGCAGGTTCTGGCCTAATCTTACCACTTCTTACTCTATGTCCCAGGTAGGAGACCTCTGCCATATTCACCTGAGATTTACTGGGCTTAATGGTCAGCCCTGCCCTCTGCAGTCTGCCCAGCACCCCCTGACATACTGAAGGTACTCCTGCCAGGAATGGCTGTAGATGACAATATCATTCAGGCAAGCAAGGCCAAAATCTCCTGATCCTGCTAGGATATGATCTACCACCCTCTGGAATGTTGCTGAGCCATTTTTCATCCCAAAGGGCATCTTTGTGAACTCATATAAGCTGAAAGGAGTCACAAATGCTGACCTCTCTCTCTAGTGCTGGGAGTCAAGGGCACCTGCCAGTAGCCCTTGGTAAGGTTAATAGTGGTCAGATACTTAGCCCCACCTAGCTCCTCTAAGGCTTCATCTGTCCTAGGTATGGGGTAAGCATCTGACTCTGTGTGACCATTTATTTGCTGTAGTCTATACAGAACCTGGTGCTACCATCCTTCTTTGCTACTAGCACCACTGTAGAGGCCCGGGGGCTGCTGAACTCCTGGATTGCTCCCAGTTCCAACATCTCAAGTATCCCTTCCCTCAGAGTCTGTCTGACTTGCTCAGGCACCCTGTAAGGGGCCTGCTTAATAGGCCTTTGGGTTCTGTATCCACATGGTGCTACACCAGGTGGGTACACACTGGTTTCCCAGTGAACATGTCCCCAAACTCCTGAAACACTGCTCTGGGAGATTGCTACCCCCTCCACTGAGGTGTCAGTCTAAGCCTCACTGAGGAGATCAGTCACCAGATGTTCCTCAGACTTCTCCTGCCATCCACTGTAAATACTCAGCACAATGGCCTCCCTGTCATGGTAAGGCTTCATCATGTTAACATGGTACAATTTGTGACATTGCATCCTGCCTAGTAGTTCTATCATGTAGTTAACATCACTGACCTTCCTTACCACCTTGAAAGGTCTCTCCCAAGCTGCCAGCAGTTTGTTGTGTCTGACAGGAATGAGCACCATCACCTGTTGCCCCACAGCATACTCTTTGGCTCAAGCATTCTTCTCATACCAGACCTTTTTCTGCTGTTGTGCTTCTGCCAAGTTCTCCTGGGCCAAGACCATGAGCTCCCTAAGCCTTGTCCTGAGGTTTACGACATATGCCACAACAGGCTCCTTGTAGGAGTCACACTCACCCTCCTACTCATCACGAATCCGATTTAGAGGTCTCCTCACCCTATGCCCATACAACAAATCAAAGGGTGAAAAACCTGTGGATTCCTGGTGCACTTCTCTGTAAGCAAACAATATATGGGGCAAATATTTGTCCTGCTCCCTTTTAAACTGGTCTTCAAATCCCCATAGCATGGTGTTTAGTGTGGAGTTTACTCTTTCCACAAGACCATTAGTCTGGGGGTGGTAGGGGGTGGCCTTTAGGTGTTTCACCCCACAGTGCTCCAACAAACAAGCCAGCAGGTCTGACATGAAATTGGAACCTATGTCAGTCAGTATTTCTCTTGGGGAAACCTTCCATGCTGAAAATGTTTGGCAAAACATTTGCCACCTTCTCTGCCTCGATGGAAGACAGAGCCACTGCCTCAGGGTATCTAGTAGCATAATCTACTACCACTAGGCTATACTTCTTCCCTGTGGAACTTGGGATACTCAGAGGCCCCACAATATCCATAGCTACCCTCTGAAATGACTCCTCTATCACAGGCAAAGGCATCAAAGGAGCTTTGACTTTGTCTCCTGCCTTGCTTAATTTTTGGCAGTGCTCACAGGTCCTGCAGTACCCTGTTACATCCTGGAAATCCCATGCCAATAAAAGTTCTGCATAATATGTCTCTTGGTACACTTTATACCCATATGATCTGCAAAGGGAATGTCATGGGCTATAGGTAGAAGTGTCAGATGGTAGACTCTGGGCACTACCAACTTCTGTATTACCTCACCTTCTAGCCCTCCCTCAGGAGTCCACTCCCTATACAGGAACTTTTGTTCTTTTTTTAATTTCTCCAAGTCTTTTAGGTTTCTAATACCAAGACAGGAATGGACCCTATTCCTAAGTCAAAGTACGATTAAAGTTCATGAAATTAGTATTGTTTCAATCTTTGATGTAAGCCAGCAGTGTTCTTCACAGCACCAGCAATGTGCCCAGTAATGACTCCTGCTGCAATTCGTATGGTGTTACATGAATTGGTAACATATCTAAATATGACTGTAAATTCTTTTTTATAAGACCAGTTGCTCATACTAATATTGGAACTGTCTGAATCTCTTTCTTCCACATTGTTCTCATTTCTGCCTGTAAATCCTGATATTTTATGACTTTGTGTCGCTCTGTATGCAAGACACTGTAGTCACTGGGTGTGGCAATTTCAATGATCAATGCTACTTTTGTCTTCTTTTCTTGGACCACTATATCCAGTTTTCTAGTATCTGTCTTTTGGACTGTTGCTAATGGGTGATCCCATGTGATATAAACTTCGTACTTTTCTATGATGCTTTGTGGCTCATGTTTCCAGTGTTTTTCAGCCACTTCATTACCATAATGTTTGCACAATTCCCAGTGCAACAGTCTCGCCACATTATTATGCCTTTTGGTATACAGTCCTTCTGCCATTAGTGTTTCACAACCAGCAACAAGGTGTGTGACTGTTTCCAATTCTGTTTTACAAAACCTACATTTGTCTGTTTCTCCCACATGTTCAATGGACTTTGTAAACCAGACTGTACATAGCCCACAATCTTGGGCTGCCAATATTAACCTTTCATTTCTTGGTTTGAATTTGCCTCTCCTTAACCATTCCTGCATTTGTTCCTGATCAACATGAGGTTCTTCCAGAAGTTTTCTATACTTGCAACTATATTTATGTTGTTTCCACATTTCTTGCCTTCTCATCTGGTCCTTCACCTTATAATCTTTCTTTTGTTTTTTGGCACATTCAGTTACTGTCTGGTGTTATCTACTTCTGGTTTGATTTCCATTCCTGCTTGACATTGATATGCTTCTGCTAAATTAAACAGAAAAGTCATCTTACATTTATTCTTCTCATGTTTCAAAACTTTCACTACATTTGGATCTTGTGAGGTCAGTAGATATGTGTAGAGTCCCACAACTGCAGATCTATGCATGTAATCAATTTCAAGGAGACCCATCCCTCCTTCAGAACGGGGAACATCTAATCTTGGTATGCACCGATTTTTATAAATCATTTGGTGAGCATGAAGCATCCTTCTTGTTTTAATAGCTAATCTATCCAACATTATTTGGGGCCAGTCAATCACTCCAAAACTGTAAGTTAGGACAGGAAGAGCAAATTGATTTATAGCTTGGATCTTGTTCCTAGAAGTCAGTGCTGTTCTCAGGATTAATTTAAGTCTTCTTCCATGGTGGAGAGAGAGGTCACAGATAAGAGTGTCACGAGTGTCTGCCTCTGCCATCGCCATGCATTACTATACACGGATGTGAGGAAGATGTGAGGAAGTAAGAGGAAATTCCTCAACTCCCTGGAGGAGCCTCTCACAGAGGATACTGATCTCAGAGGAGAGGAGGTCCACTAAGTCTCCACAGGAGCCAATGCAGAGGGTGGACCACTGAATCCCCCTGTCTGGAAGAATTAGTGTTTTTTGAAGCCTTTGGCATGAGCTCATCCACACCTTTGTTGGTTCCCCTTCTGAATGCATTTATAGACTTAGTGTCTTGGAGGGCACGTAAGGCCCTCCAACACAGTGCAGCCCATTCTCAAGAAGCCCAATAAATTTCTTGCTCCTCCCAAAGACCAGCCCCATTGGAGTAAGGGCCCAACTGTGGATGCAATTGTGGTGGTGACAGCCACCAAAAGGGAAATCTCTGAGGAAAGTTTTTTGGTTCATTCCCCAGATAGAAAGTCTCAGGCTTTAAGCCATTTAGAGAAGTGCTTGTATACCTCAGCCATGTTCGCTTTGAGGGCTCTTAATTATTTATCACACTTGAGTAGACTCCAATGTGATCTGGTGTCTGAAATGTCAAGGAATGTTAAGATGCAGCAGCCTCCAGAGATTTGAAAGACGCTGATGACTCATTTGTCTGCCTGCTGTTGATTACCAGTACTTTCATGACACTTATTTTTAATGCAGCCAATGGAGTGTCACGAGTGGCTGCCTCTGCCATCGCCATGCATTACTATACACGGATGTGATTATGTAACTCTGTGGATTGTTTCAATGCTTCCTTTATTAATGCCCTGTTTGATGGCTCGTCCTTGTTTGGGCTGAAAATTAAGGACACTCTAACTAGGCATGAGCAAGAAGGGAAGATGCTGTCCATTGTAGGAGTGCATTTTGATACGTCTCAGTGAACATTTTAGAGGAATCAAGGGGGGGGGGACAAACGTCTTTCTTTTTTTTTTCAGAAAGTCAGAACAGTCTTCCCTGGATGCTGCTCCAGTGGGTTCCTCCCGAGGCTGAGGGGAACCATAATGGACACTACCTGTGGGGCAGGGGCAGTTCACAGAATCAGAGCTTCTCCAGAGCCTTTTCCAGGGGCCCTGTCAGCAACCCTAAAGGGTTCCCTGACTGTCCTGCTGTGGAGGCAGTTAGGGGATGTTTGGCTCTTCACCCAGAAGCTTAGGAAGCTATCACCTCAGACACTTGTGTGCTAAAAGTTATATCCAGAGTCTATACTATCCCCTATTAAGAAATTCCAAGATTCCATTACAGGTGTCTCCCAGATGTCCCACTCTGTCAGAGACTGCAAGCAGTGTTAGAGATTCAGAAGCTGTTTGCAAATCTAGTCATGCAAGTTGTCCCATCATATCAATGAGGATCCTGGGTCTACTCAAGGTTCTTTTTGGTACCAAAGAAGAACAAGGACTTCAGGCCTGTTCTCAATTTAAGCAAATTGAATCACTTCATGAAACAGACCAACTTCAGAATGATCACGGTGCAGTGCATTCTACCTTTGCTGAGGAAGGATGACTGGATGTGTGCAATAGACCTCAATGATGCCTACCATCATATCAAGATAGAGAAGCACTCCAGGAGGTTTCTGTGCTTCTAGCTGGGAGCCAATCTCTACCAGTTCAGGGCCCTGCAGTTTGGTTTCACCGCTGCCCCCGGGTGTTCATCAAAGACATGGCAGTGGTTGCAGAGTGGCTGTGGCTGCAGGGTTTCCAAGTCTTCCTTTACCTGGACGATTGGCTCCTTACTCCCCCCACAGGACTGTCACTTGTCATGGCCAGGGACATCTTACTCCATTTATGTGACCAGTTAGGCATCATGGTCAATTACCTAAAGTTGAGTCTACAACCTGTTCAGACATTAGAGTTCATAGGTTGCCACTTGGATAATGTCAGTAAAACTGCTAGGCTCCTGAGCTCCAGAGTGATTAGCCTTTGATTTCAGGCATTGTCAGTTCTTTCTGCTTTCACAGCCCCCCAGCTAATGCAGTCTTGAAACACCTAGACCACACGGCAGCGTCATTAGGGTTGGACCCTCTAGCCAGGTATCATATGAGGGCTGTGCAGTGGACCCTGGCAGTACAGTGGTCATTCTTGACTCATCAATTGGACTTTCTGATAAGGCAGACAAAAGTATGTCATGATTAAATTCAATGGTGGCTGGAGTATCTTTTAGTGATCAACGGGAGAACATCTGTCCTTCCGCTTCCTTTGCCACAGTCACTACAGATGCCTCCCTTCTTTGGATGGGGGGCATTTTGAGGAGAAGATGGTTTAAGGGTCCTGGTCTTCTCTGGAGCCAGACATCCACATCAGTATTCTGGAGATGAAGACTGTCCTGCTCACATTGCAGGCCTTTCAGGATGCACTTCCCAGAAGTGTGATTTAAATACAGATGGCCAATATGTGGTGTCTGATATCTCAACAAGCAGGAGGAAAAATGTTCTTATCATTCTTGTCGAGAGGTCAAAAGGGTTTGGCAATGGCTGATTTCATCTCGGTGGTCTCTTGCTGCAACATACATCCCAGAGAAGTCCAACATTCTGGCCAACAGCCTGAGCAGGAACATTCTGGTTTCTCATGAGTGGTTTGTAAATCAAAGAGTAGTGGCTCAGATTTTCTGGTGCTGGGGCACTTCATGTTGCGACCTCTTTGCCACCCCATACAATACTAAGCGCAGCAGCTCTTACACATTAGTCCCTCCTCAGGGTCGGTCACCCTGAGACACTGCTATTTGCATGGCCCCTGGGACTGCCATATATTTATTCCCTGTTTCTTCTGATTGGTAAACGTATCCAGAAGGCAACCCACTGTGCAGAGTGACACTGATCCTCATAGCACCCTTATGACCTTGTCAGATGTGGTTCCCCTTCCCATTGCCTCTTCTACAGTACCCCCTTGGGTTCTAAATGCCATTCCAGATCTCATTTCACATCCAGGGATATGGATCCTCCCAATCTACAGTCCCTCAAGTTAACCGCATGGTTTCTGCAGTTTTGTTGATGGCCAAGAATCCCCAGCTGTCTGATGCTGTGGTACATATTTTGTCTTCATCTCAAAAGCATTCGATTAGGAAGGTGTATTCCAGTAAGTAGATATGTTTTGTGCTGTTGGCAGAATTTTAAGGGCCTGCTCATTTTTCCATCCCTTAAAGTCCATTCTAGATTTTTTTGATCAGTTGTTTCATCCAAGCTGTAATTTTTCTATGATTAAGGTGCAGTTGGCATCTATCTCTAACTTTCGTATCTGCAGGAATAATCTTTCTCTGGCTGCTGTCAAGATTTCCAAGGCATTTCTCAAAAGTACATTTTTGCTGTATCCCTCAATTCAGGTTCCGGTCCCCCCTGGGATTTACCTTTTGTGTTACAAGTTTTTGTAGGCCATTCTTTTGAACCTTTGCCTACCTCAGACTTGAAGCTGTTGTCTTGGAAGACCTTCTTTTTGGTGGCTGTTATTTCAGCAAGGAGAGTTTCAGAGTTACAAGCTTGTAGAATAATGTGTGTGTTGTACCTATAAGAAGCATTTCCAAGGACAGCACATGCATACAAATAGCAAGCACATGCTAGCTTCAGTGCCATTTTGAGAATGCAGCCAGAGTGTGAACATGTATGCGTGTGACAGTTTGTTTATAAGTTTATCTAAGTTAAAGTTACTAAGCCTCAGTCCTGATGTGTTTGCATATAATAAAGCTGCTTGAACAGAACCCACAAATGTTTGTCTGTTTTATCCTGACCAGACGATTATGTCAGAACCGGGATTCCAGAGACTGCTTTTCAGAGCTATGAAATGCAGAGTTAAAAGTGAAAGTAAACTATGTGAACTGAATGCAAAAAAGGGCCAGAAACTTGATCTTTTCTGATTATACTGCTTTCTGCATTTGATTTAAATCATTTTTTTTTATTTAACTGCATTTATTTTAAATGTATTTGCTTGTTTGGGCAGGTTTTCCATCTCTTTCAACTTTCTGGTATAAAAGCCTACCTTTGCACTTGTTCTCTGCCTTCCTGTAACTAGTCTAGTCCAGGAACAGATTTGCTGTATCCAGGACTGTTTGTAAACTTCTGAGCTCCCCAAGCCTTTCTGTGTCGGAGGGAAGCCTTCTAGCTTATCAGTGGGAGTGGTAAGTACTAGGTAGCCTATCTACCACAAGAGGAGTGCTTTTTGGCCCAGAAATTGTAGTTTATTGACCATTTGGGAAGTTTTTCCATCTCTTTCTACTCAGTTTATTGACCATTTGGACAGTTTTTCCATCTCTTTCTACTCTCTGGTTTAAAAGCCCACATTTGTGCTTGTTTCTCACCTTTTCTGTAACTAGTCTAGTCCAGATACAGATTTGCCGTATCCAGGACTGTTGGTAAGTTTCTGAGCCCCCCAAGCCTTTCTGTGTTGGAGGGAAGTCTTCTAGCTTATCAGTGGGAATGGTAAGCACTAGGTAGCCTATCTACCACAGGAGGAGTGGTTTCTGGCCCAAAATAGTAGCTTATTGGCCATTTGGGCAGTTTTTTCCATCTCTTTCAACTTGATGGATTAAAAGTCCATCCCCCGGATTTACTAATCTTCTGTGTAAGACTAGATTAGTCTTACATGGAAGCGCCAGTGTAAGAGTATGATGGCAGCACACCATGCATATTAATGAGGGCACGCTGCCTCAACTCTAAAGCTTACACGGGCATGGACGAGTGTAGGGGGCATGTCGGACTGCTGAGCAGTCCAAAAATCCATGCCCCTGCAATGAAGAAATGCCGCAATTTCGAGTTACATGAGTGAGTCCGCTCACATGTGTACAATGTAACACTACACTCCCCCATATGTTAAACAACTGACAAAATTAAAAATAAAAAGAATTATATATATTTTTTTCTTCCGATATAGCTGCCTGTATTTGCACGGGTTTGCGCGGATTTGCCCATTGCTTAGCTACAGTTAGCAGCTTAGACACCAGAAGAGGATAATAAGAAAAATATATGCAAATTAAGCAAAATAGCGATAGCGTAGTGTTTAGAGCCTTCGCACAAAGAGGAGGCATTCATAGTTTCATAGTTTCATAGTATAGTACTAGGCTATCTGCCCTGGGGCATTTGTAAGCCTAGCCATAGTGATGTGGCTTTTGCCACCCCATGTAATGGTACAAAAATGTACAGAATAAATTTAGAATACTGTGCCTCTGACTAGTAGTGACACAATGAAGGTCCCCTTATATAACAGAATTAGTTTACTGTGCCCCTGTCTAGCAGTGACACAGATGTGACCCCTGGGGTAAACTTACGATCTCCCATCCACTCATCAAGATTTCTCTTGAAAAGAGTCAGTGAGGGGCTCTGCCTAATACGAACTGGGATCTTGTTCCAAAGCATGGGAAGCCTCTGGGTTATGAATCTATCCCTCCAGCATGTCCTATTCATACTTGTGCCGAGGTTTAAGTCTTTAGCTCTCGTGGTCCTGATGGATTTGGATTTTTTGAGGTGGAGCATGTCCATCAGATCCTGATTGGACATGGCCTTGTACGTCAGGCAGAGATCACCTCTGAGCAGGCGGTATGCTACTGAATAGAGCTGAAGTTTCTTTAGTCTGGCAGAATAAGACATATGTTGGAGACCCTTGATCCTCTTGGTGAGGTACTTTTGTGGTCTCTCCAGCTGTTGCAAATGCCGGGTGAGGTACATACCAAATGGGGCATTGTACTCAATCATGGGTCTGATGAGGGAGGAATATAGGGGTACAATGACATCCTTGGATCTGGATGTGAATCCCTTCATGATGAGGTGTGCAAGGTAGAATGTTTTTCTAACCACTTTGGCAACATGGGTGTCAAATGAGAGGTCGCTGTCGACTTGGGTCCCTAGGTCTCTGATTACTTTTTCCGTACTCAGTGGGTTGCTGTCTATGTGATAATTTGTGGGTACTTTGTTTTTCCCAAAGGGATGACTATACATTTTGGCATTTAGTTTAAGGCCGTGACTCGCACCAGTTGTCCGCTTCTGTGAGGCCTTTTGTAGGATGTGTGTGTCTGCTGGTGTAAGTTTGCTGTCATCTGCAAACTTTGTCAGCCACAGCCCTCCCATGTTTGCTTTAACATCTGAGAAATGAATGCCAAACAAGAGGGGCCCCAGGACAGATCCCTGTGGGACACCACTTGTGACTGGCTTTGAGTCTGACATTGCTCCAGCGATTTTAACTTTATGGGTTCTGTCCTTTAGCCAGTTTGCAACCCATCTAGTGACATAAGGGTTTACTTTTAAGCTGTTGAGCTTATCTATGATGCCTGAGTGGGGTATTGTGTCGAAGGCCTTAGCCAAGTCAGGTATGCTGTATGGACTGCTTTGCCCTCATCAATGGCTCTAGTGATTGTTTCGAAAAAGTCAACCAGGTTTAAAAGGCAGGCTCTGCCCTTTACAAAGCCGAACTGGGTGGGGTCAAGTGTCTGTAGGTCCCCTATGTCTCTGTTTATGAGTTCCATAATGATTCTTTCCATAGCTTTGCAGACCAGGCTGGTTAAGCTTATGGTTCGAGTCCCACTACTGCACATTCCATTTTTTGTGGGAAATCTGTATACAAAAATATTTCCTGACATTTTTTATGTATAAGTTTTGTAAAAAGCATTGAAATGTTAAATGTAGTAGTGAACAAATTATATATATATGAAGGTGAAATGGGTATGCATTCTGAAGCATGAGTACCCTATTTTAAGCAATATAAAGCACTGCTAAGCACATTTTACCATTATTGAGCATATTTAAATACAATTGCACGTAGCTGCACACTGCGCTAAACAGCGCAACCACAATGTATTGGCATGTAGCTGCGCATCACACTAACCAGCACAACGTCGGGCAACATCGGGCAACGTCGAGCAACGTTGGGCAAAGTCGGGCAAAGTTGAGCAAAGTTGGTTAAACACGCTCACACCTCTGTTACTGTACCTTAACCAGTCAGGTCTGGCCATCAGGAAAATAAAAAGCAGTGACAGGGCTCAAACTCAGGATACTGTGCACTATAGTCACAGTACTTAACCACTAAGCCATGACAGCATTTCACAAACATGCACTTTCAACAGACACATATCTATCAAAGGAATTTTAAACATTGCCAACATCAGCTAAGCAGTCGTGCGTACAGCTGAGTTTTTCCAAAACTGGCCAATCACAAATAAGTGTGGGAAATGAGGCATATTTAAGCTCCACAGGTGGGAATACTTGCTATAACTGGTTGTAGCTTCCTCCTGCAGTCAGCATGGCTGGTGTTGGTGAAGGCACTCGATTTAGAGTGCAACGGTGAGTCATCCAGGAGTCCAAAGTAATGGTTTGGCTACTTGTCCACAATCATGAGGAAAGACTCCTTCGGGGTCAGTACCAGGGTACCCAATATAAAACGGAGGCCTGGAACAGTCTTGCCTGTGATCTCACCAGTGCCACTGGTGTTCCTCGGACTGGTGAGCAGATCAGGCACCATTATTCTGACCTGAAGCGACGTAGGGAGGATCAACTGGACTAGTGGATCCAGGAATCCTGTACGATGCCTAATGCCCCAGTACTGAGTAAGTAGCCATTGTATTAAGTAGTTAAGAATTGCTATGCTTGTCTATACTATGGATAGGTATGTCTCAATATCATTGCATTTACTTCACAGCTGCAGGTGTCCAGGCTATGAACCAGCAAGCCCATGATTATAGGCTGCAAAGGCTGCATCATGACGCAGGTTAGTAATTATTCTGCACGTACTGTTATATAAAATAAATGAGAGAGCCTTCAAAAAGTCTTTTAACCCAATAAATAAAGGTGTAATAATCCTTTAATAAATGTATGATTCATGGAGTGCGCCTGTGTCATTTTCTTTGATATGTTGCTGTACTGTTGCATGCTACAAATAGTAGTGTTGTATTAAGCAGTGTCAACCCACACTTGGGTAGGCCCATATAACGTGGATGAAGGGAGTGCCAGTATCTTGTATGCATATGTACAGCCCTCAACAGTTGGTTCATGGCCAGCATGTACAGATTAATCTGGCACATGAGTAGCTTGGTATTGTGTTCCCCAGAAATGTCAGTGTGCTGCCAGAAATGTAGGGAGCTGTTAACATGTAACTGATACTTTCACCTGAACATATCTAGATAATTATATGAAAGTAGATCTGTCAGTGTACCATCTTAGCAGTAGTGTGTGTGAGCAACTCTCAAAATATGTTGCAGTAACATCTGCATCTTGGACAGTTTGTATGTAAGATACAGCTCATGTATATAATGATCTAGCAAATCCAATTGCACAATATAAGGACATTGGGTAGTGTAATAATACATGTAAGGGACATATAACTGCAGTTAATAGGAATGTAGTGAAAAATAGAAGGATATATAAGTTGTTAATTGAACTATCTTTTCCCACCCTACTGTATGTGCATAAAAAATGCAATTCCACA
Organism: Protopterus annectens; assembly: GCF_019279795.1. Lineage (NCBI taxonomy): Eukaryota > Metazoa > Chordata > Ceratodontiformes > Protopteridae > Protopterus > Protopterus annectens. The sequence goes on from NC_056749.1 coordinate 23,396,739, forward strand.
CCAAATCGGTATGTCTAATCTCAAAACATTTGTTGGGACATATGTCCTATTGGTTTATAAATATTTGCATTTATTTCTATGCATGTGCCCTGCTAAAATATCACAATATTGGTGGCCTGTTGCCATCAATTCAACCTGCATGCTGTTGTAATGTCCACTAATGTTCTATATATGCATGTGTTATGCTTGCTTTTCAACTGTTGAAAATCTGGTGTGTTGGTTTAATGGGAATACTTCTGCATGCTGTTATAACTAATTGGGAATGCTGTTGACTGTTACTAACCCATATCTTTATTAAACTCTCCAAAACATAGTTCGTATGGGAAGGCCAGTCCCAGCGGACCCACCTGTCCCACCTCAGCTGGCCATGGCACCTGGCACCAGCAGATCTGGTGCCCAGCCTGGGACCTCCTTCTCCATTGGCCCTGTGCCACCTTCGGGTGGAAGCACTGCAGGGGATGGGGCTCACCCCCCCCGTGCAAGCGTGGGCGGAGGGGCACCTATCACCCTTCGAATGGTCGGGGCTGTGGTGCGTAGAGAGATTGAACATTCTCTTTGTAGAACCTCTATGCCAGCTTGAAGCCCGAGTGGCACAACTCCCGGGTCAGCCTGCCCCTCCTACACAGCCCCCAGCACAGCCACCCTCTGGGCCGTGAAGGTGCAGTGGTGACTGCTATGGGTGGGGACCTCAGTCCCACTGTTTCCATCTGGGGGCTCATGGGCTTGCGATTTCCGAACATCCCTCCCCGTCAAAGGTGTTCACCCAACACATGTGTCATATACAGCCCCTGTATGCATCTTGTTTGTCTTGTCTGTTTACCTCCCCAACCCACCTCCCCAAATATACCTACTTCCCCTACCCCACATTCCAATCTCACCTGAAAAAAAAGGGCAATTTGCTCCCTCCAAAAAAATTACGCCCCATACATAGCTGCCCATTTTACACACATGTCCACTGGACACATGAAATGTTATTTAATTGGCATTACAACATACTTTGTTGTCCTCACCCCTCTCTCAGGGGTTGAAGGGTTCATATCTACCTCCAAATCTATTGCATATGCAGAGCTGTTGCTGTTGAAGAAATGGGCAGCTATGGACTTTCCCTACACCCGTCCTGCACATCCCGAGCTATTTTCCATACTGTCTTTCCCCTCTTTGTGCCCCTTTTTCACCACTTTCCTATCTCCCCATTTTTCTTTTCATTCAAAGAAATTAGCGCGGGGGTGAGCGGGGGTAAGCACTATTAAGCAGTAGTGAGCGGGTTTGCGCTTGTTTGTGCTTGGCTAAGAGATGCGCAGCAATGCGCAAACCCGTGCAAACCTGCTTACAACTGCTTAAAAGTGCCTTAGTCACTCTGTATGTGAGGGCCCTTGTTCTGTTCAGGAGCAAAATAAAACACCTCTGTAAGTCTCAAAACCCAGACCTAGCACACACTACACAACATGAAGTACCACTAAACCACGGTAGATATACATCAAGTTGATGCTTAAATAATTATATCATGCATCAGAATGAGTGAATGTAAAGGAAAATTAGGAATACCATACCACACAACTTGTTCTGTGGATGTTGACCAACAGTTGTTGTGGGATTACATTACATGACTGTGATAAGAGAAGCAGCCATTCTAGCAGGAAATAATGTTACACCATCACTTTACAACCCCACACAGTATCACAGCAGGACAAACACTGGCATATCTGTTTAGGACAGAGGCCATACCTCCCAACTGTCCCTAATATTTAGGGATGTCCCTGATTTTGACACACATTTTAGCTCTGTCCCTCTGAATCCCTCCTATAACTACTGACTTTGGGCAGAAGGCTGGTGAATTACACTTAATGAATAATGACAATAATTAAGAGTTAGACACTTCTTTTACTTCAGAAAAGGTGTATTAATTCATATGCTCTGATTCTCTCAATGTTTCAACTAATGGCACTAATATTTTAAAGGTGTCCCTGATTGTCCCTGACTTTTTTCTTGACTTTTCCCTGAGTATGTTCAAATATGTACCTGATTGGTTGACAGGTCTGGCAGAGGCAGAAACACAGAGGCATATTAGCCTTTCTGCTGTTATACACTGTGCAAATAGCTTTGGAAGGAGTTTTGGAAGCATACCCTTATGTAGGAATACAACACTGAAATACAAATGGATGTATCCATGTACTGGTAGCAACCAACTGCAAGAATGCCATTGCTCTATTGCTGAAAAGACCTGTGTGGTGCACAGACAAAAAATAACAGGCTATTCTCTGACTATCATGTGGATAGGTCCACAGTTGGGAGTTATGCAGACAGACTACTTCCTTTGATAAACTAACATGTACACAACAACCCTGTAAGTCCAGCAAGATAAAATCCACACAATACTACTTACGCTCTCTGTACTTCTGCAACCCTATCCAAATGTAGAATATACCTGTGTGTGCAGGGTCTACCAAGGATGTAGGTATGCATACTCACAGTACTGAAATGTGTCCAGTTTTTCTGAGCAGCCTGTGCTAATGTCAGCACTAAAAAAGCACAAACTGTTTAGAACTGAGTAAATGAATATTCACAGTATAGCAGTTCACAAACAATTATTGTGCCAAAGGAATACATCTCTATAACTAGCTTTGTATGGCAGTTAATTGTAACAGTTGAAAAGAAAGTACATCTTTCCATGTATCTTGGGGTGAGTACATTTCTACACTGACAAGTGGGTACTGGAAGCAGCAACATTAGGTCTGAGTACAAAATGTAAATATCTGGCTATACCCTGGCTTCTGATATAAGAACTATACCGACCTTCTGTCTTAAACAATGATGTCCACACCAAACAAGGATGATCTCCATCTTGGAAAGCTAAAAGGGCCACGCCTACATGAGTCAGCAATTTATAGTAGTGAGTTGCTATGACAGTGATTACCGCAATTACTACACAGCAGGCTGCATGCAGTTAGCAAATGGTGACCACTAATTGGTGCAGAGGCCATCACATGCTCATGTGCAAATTCCTACAAAAGCAGGCTGCAATCTCTGCCAACAAACTCAATCACTCTATTGCAGAGACTGACAGAGAGAGAGAGACAGAGAGGGAGACAGAGAGAGACAGAGAAAAGGAAAAATAAATATTATCAAATTATACAAAGGAAAGGTATGTGACACATATGTATTTACTGGCATGTAGTAGATGTTATTGAAGAATAGTCTACATAATGTGAAACATTCATATGTGGCAGCAGTACTCTTTTATGCACAGATGTTCTGCTTAACTACTGCTATGGACAATACTGTGTGTACCAGTGGGCAGTGAGACATACCTGTGAAATGTGTAGCTCAGCATTAAATGTCAAAGATCTGATCCATGTTATCTGTGTTCTGTACAGTAGTGTGGCCAATGGCTGTTGGGGGGATTAGCGCTGACATTATATAAACATGGGTGTGACAGAACAACACATGCATGATAGTCATATTAAAGTGTAGCTTACCATTGGCAACTGCTGTAGCAGTCTAGTATGCTTATCTAGCATCTGTTGCCATATATACCCCCCGATGTTAGTCTGTGTTCATATGTGACACCTGTTTGTGTTGCAGCAAGGCCCAACAGTTCAGCTGTGAGGTCCAGGGACTTACAACAGTGTGGACCATGTGTGTGTATTCCACACACATATGGAGAAATATATATGTGTCATATATATTCACATCTGTATATGTACATAAAGCAGGGGACATGTTGCAACTGTTTGTGAAGGGGGGAGATATATATATATATATATATATATATATATATATATATATATATATGTTGGTGAAGGTTAGTATGTGCATATTTGTATGTAGGTTTTAGTGTGTGACAAGCAAGACAGCATACAGTGCTGGTATATGACATGTGGTGGTTAAACACTGTGGGTGGTTTGTTCAGTTTGCAATGCTGAAGCCAGTAAGGCCTGCTAAAGCTACCTGGGCTGTGAACACCTTCAATGCATTTATCCCAAGACTGAGCGATTTTATTACATTACTGTACACCTTACATCCTTTGTATAATTGATAATCTCACTATGAAAGGTGAAATGTATATGTGCCTACATATATATGTATATGTAGACAAATGGATGTGTATATGTATATACACACACACACACACACACACACACACACACACACATATATATATATATATATATATATATATATATATATATATTTATTTATTTATATATACTCATACACACCTACATCTACTTGTTGCAATAGATTCTCTGTACTGTTGACTGACTGTGATGGTCAAGATGTTTGTGAATACATCAAAGATATGCATCTGTGATATAGCTTAGTGGGAAACTGTTTATGTTATGGTATTATGGGTCCTTGCTTTGATCCTAGCAAAAGCTGTGTATTCTGTTGCTAGGCAGAACAAGTGCTATTGCATACCGTGTGATTAAGTCCCTTGGTTTTAACTAGGGTGTGTCATTGGAGGCTAAAGCACTACATCTATGATTATTGATTGGTACTGATGTTGAATGCATATCCTGTGTATACTGTAGTACTAACTGAAGCTCTGGGCCTGTACAGCAGAGTATGGTGTATGTCCACATTGCTTGCATCCACTGTTTTGTGTGGTCCCTGTATTCATCACAGATTACATTTCTCAAGATTAAGGTTGTGTAAGTACTGACACACAGTACTGTATAGTACACACTGAAAGCTTATCTGGGTTGTCATACCTTTGTGTCCTGTAATTATGTCTGACGTGTGTGGGTATGTCTGTAACATGTCATTTGACATATGTGTGGTAATACATATAACTGTGTATTTAGCAACATTCATAGTGTACTACAGCAGTATGTGACCTATATTCCCAATTGTGCACATATTTTGGCCACAGGTTTGGCATTAACAACTTGTGTGGTATAATAGTAATACATTTACTGGACCTTTCACTGATTGTGATGGATGATATATTTCTTTACACATCAGCTTGATGTATATCTGCTGTGGCTAGGTGGTGCATCGTGTTGCATACTGTGTGCCAGGTACTCTTGTATAGTATTATATAGTGATTTTATTTTGTTGCTGTGCAGAACATGGTTCATTAGATAGAGAGTGAGCAAGGCACTTTCAAGCAGTTGTGGGGTGAGCAGTGATAAGTGGCAGTTACAGTGTTTCACTCTCGGTTAGCTTATAGGTTGCTATATATGGCAGTTCAGTGATATCTGTACTGTATAATGCTAAATGTGCCATATGACTTGCTCAGACATATTTTTGTATTTATGTCTTCCAGGGATCATGGCCCACCACAGGAACCCGAGTTACAGTAGTGCTGAAGATGATATCATTACTAGCAGTATAATTCAGCACTACCGTCTCATGTTCTCATGAACCAGCCAGGACCAGCAGGAGCATACTGCAATGTGGCAAGATGTTGTCCGCAGGGTCAATGAGGTAAGCCTGCATAACCGGACATATGAGCAGGTATGCCACCACTGCAGTGATCTCCTCAGACATGTCCGTCATTGTGCTGCTGATGTGCGTAGACAACAGCTTGCAACAGGGGGTGGTGTTAATATCCATCCCCCTCTCACCAGAGTGGAGGAGCTGCTCATGGGCCTGGTGGCACCTGCCCAACAACAACAGCAGCAGACATACACCATGACGGAGGTTGAAGCCACCCAGCAAGCACACATGCAGCATGCAGGTAACATGGCATATCTGTAGACTACTGTTATCTATATTGGTAGATCATGTATATGTGAGATGTGGAGTGTGTCATTCAAAGATGTGGAGCCTGTTGTTGTGCAATACTGATCATTTGGAACATAATCTGTAGCCCTGTGAATGTAAACTGTTGTTGCACTGTAAGATTGCAAACACACAATAGCAATGCCACAGTTATGGCCACTGACAAATTGTCTCATCTCTATGTAGGTCCCTCTGGTGTGACATCAAGGCAGCGGACAGATGCTAGTGAGTGTGTTATACATTTATTATTGTAAATAAAAAGTGCATGTCATAGTTAAGGTGTAGGCCATGTACACATGTAACACACCTACCCATAATGCATGCTGTGCATGTTTGGTGTAAAATCATGCACATCTCACTAATATGATTAGCTGCCTCAAACACATGCAATACCCAGACCATCTCAAACAAATGTGGCTAGACTTTAGTGACCATTGGATAGGCACAGTTGATATTCAACATGCACATAACATACACATCTATGTCATACACAGAGCATTTTAACATGCTACACAGAAAGGATTCCCAAACCCTCTGTAAAGACACACTCCAGTATCCAAAATCTCTCATCCACACATTACACATAATATACCTTGGGGTAGAGGCCTATCCTGGGGCATTTAAACACTCTGCAACACACTACACATTCATGTCAGCGAATGCTCCTTATTGGCCTTCTTACAAACGCACGTAACAACTGGTTGTGAAATAGTGAATTTAGCCAATGTAGTACAGTTCCGGCACAGCATGATTAGTGCTGGTTTGTGAAACATTTGTAGCCCTGAGTGGCCACCTGATGCTTCATGATGATGGCCTATGGTACTATACCCTATCCAGTTATTGTAACCACAGTACTACACATAGCTGTCATTGCTACACACCATAATGATGTGTGTGTGTGTGTACACATATGCACCTCTAAACAGTATGCATACCAATCAACATTTGCACAACTGACACATATATGTCTTGTGATGCTATTGATGGCTAGGTCATATGACACATATTGGGTATGTGTAGTGTTTAAATATGCAGTTGTGTTTTAGCATGCCATGTCATGGATAAGAATGCCATGTCATGGATAAGACTGGCATGTCCACAATATGATCTACACTCACCATAAGTACTGTACATTGGGTATGTGGCTGAATGGTATTCCATCAATTATCCATGGACCACTGATGATGTTGTGTGAATACTCATCATGCATGTGCTAAAAATGTGTCCATAATTATTTGCTAAAGACGCATAGGCTGTAATCAGCATTGGATACCTATCTGACACACAGATACACATCCAGCAATGGTATGTACACCTGTGAGTTATGGTGCACAGTACATCACAGGGTTATGAATACCTGCACAGCAATGTTGTGTCCATGTATGCATTGTGTTCCAGGGGGAGGGCCATCACCTAATAACAAAACACATGCATCAAAGCCATGTATACTATTAGCAACAAGGACTGACTACACTTGCACTGCATGCTGTTGAGCAACACATGTCCTGCATGCTGACATGTGTGATATGACTGTTTTGCTTGTGATACTGTACCCCACCATCACCTGCTATTGTGTATGTTCTGTGATTGCTGGTGTTGTGTTTGCTTTCAGGAGGAGTGTAGTTTTGTGTGTGTGCATGTGCATGTGTGCATGTGCACATGTGCGCATGTGCACATGTGTGCATGTGTGCATATGCGCATGTGTGCATGTGTGCATGTGGTCTGAAGTCATGTTCAGGTCTTAAAGTGTGTTTCCTGTTTTCCTCTCACAGATGGCGAGGTGGGGCTAGTTCAGTACAGCAGGGAACCTGATGTCACTGAGACAGACAATGATGATGAGGACAGGTGTGTTGAGGCACAGGCAGGTTTGTCAGGGTCTGTTGTTGGGCCACCAACTGACAGTACACAAGTCTCCACCCCATCCATGTGCACAGTCATACTGCCTGTACATCCCTCATCACCATTGCCCTTAGCTGAGGGACAGTGTATGGTTGGCACTGGCCGGGACAGTGTGGTATCTATGGCACATGTATCAGGACACAGCAGCCATAGCCAGATGTCTGGAATGGTACCACATAGGCAGATGCCCAGGGGTTCTCATCAGAGCACTGCTGGTCATCATGCCCCTGGCAGATGTGCCACACCTCTTTCTACCACATGCATGTTCCAGGCTGTCATGGAGGCACAGACACGAATGGAGCGGTACACCAGACAGGGGCTAAGGGCACAGAGGGCTCATTACACCTCTGTAAATGACAGTATCCGTGACCTAGCAGGTACCATACGTAGCTACACTGAGGTCATTGATAGACGTTGGGGTGAGACATTGGATGCCCTCCACAATGTCATGTCCATGTGTCAGGACAGTGCGGGATGGTTGAGATGTCAATGTGGACACATGCCAGCAACATTACCAGCTGGAGGTCACCGTGGACATCCAGCAAGTCACAGCCGCTCCCATAGTCCCAGTACCAGCCCCAGCAATGTTGGGGGGGGGGCTGTCCATAGACTGTCCTAGCAGACCACATGCACATGGCTTTGGCCAGTCCCAGCAGGGACCTGGATCCAGTAGACATATGTCAACCTCTTCTGATAGTACCCAATCTGGATTAGTACCTGATACTGTCTGTAGCACCCCTGCCAGGCACAGGTTCCATATCCATGGCCAGAGATGGTGATCTGTAAACCCTGCCAGGTACAGTCTGTAGCTGTCTCACAAATCCCCGTATATGGGAGCCACATGGTGGAACTGTGTGCATGCAGACACACACACATAAACCAGAAACCTAGGGCAAACATATACCCGCACACATGACATCAACATTGCCCCTTAACAGTACTTATGGCCCTCACACACACACTCACACACACATGTCGATTGTATGGCTCAGTGTAGGCCTCTGGCAATCCAACAACACACCCTGTGCATATGATAAAACCTGTGCCACCTCCTGTCATCTGTAACATTGATGCAGGAACAGACTAACATGGTGCTGATGCACAGGGTGACTTTAATAAAGTATAGCAATGGTTGGATGTGTAGCATGTTGTCAGCAGTAAAGTGTAATGATATCCTTGAAGGTGTAGCTGAGCAGGCATGATGCATTAAAGCTGTAATTAGCAATGTTGTATTGTTTTCACCAATGTTTATTCCAATTGTGTTTTGTTTGCCCATGTGCCACTTGGCTGATGTGAGTACTTGTGTCAGCATGCATTATAGAGTAGACAGTAATTGTGGGGTGTGTGCAACACACGTTTGCAGGTGTCCATTTGTGAACATGGTGGAGGTGCACTGTCTACATGTACATGCATATTGGACACATGGGCAGGATGACATGCCCTGTATTGGCCAGTGTTAACACTCCATAGTTTCTGTTGGTGGCCAGTATGCATTGTACTACACACATTTTGGAACTTGAGTACTCATGTGTGTGTATGACATGGGATGACACTGTGCTGTGGGTGATGCTGTTGTTGCTATCTGTCATTGGTTTGCATTACTAAGGTTAACACTGTCCCAGCTGCATAATCTTTTAGTAATGCACACTGTTCACCTACAGGGTTGCATGGACCGTGCTATCACAAACACAAGAAATTCTCACTTATACAGTAAAAGTGCATTAGTCTCAAGGACCTCTGCCATAAACTAAATATATAATAAAAGGTGTGAAGTTGTACCAAAAAAGAGTTGCATACCAAGAAGGGATAACCTCTCTGGTCAGTATCATTGGGAAAATACAAGCCCTCATTAAACATACAAGGCAAGCTTCAAAATACAAAATGGCAAGGATTCCAAAGACAACACTAAAGCTTTCTTTAGTGTTGTTTATAATCTACAGGGAAATCTCAGATTGGGTCACAGTTAATGTAAATGGTCACAAAGTACACTTATCTGACTGACATTACCAATTTCTTGTCAGACAGTTTGAATGCGGATTTCACCACCCTGTCGTTACACAAGGGCCACATTTCCAGACCTGAAGAATGTAAAACCTGATGATTCACAGACACTCTAGTTAAAACATCTCTTTACCAAAGTCCAAACCACAGGGGCAATAGTATTGGACAGTGTCCCTGGCTGTGTCATACACAAGCTGACATATGAAGTCACCACTCACCTAAACATTCTGTCCAGATGCAGCCTCTATACAGGTTACATACTTGTGGAATGACGCATGGTAATGGTGTTCACAATCCACAAGGATTGAGCTACAATGTCTTCTTCTTCTTCTCCTTTCAGATGCTCCCATTAGGGGTCGCCACAGTAGATCATCTGTTTCCATTTCTTCCTGTCCTCTGCATTTTGCGCTGCCACACCATCCACCTGCATGTCCTCTCTCACCACAGCCATAAACCTCATCTTAGCCATTCCTCTTTTCCCGCTACCTGGCAGCTTCATCCTTAGCATCTATTTCACAATATACTCTGCATCCCTCCTCAGCACATGTACAAATCAACTTAATCTTGCCTATCTGGCTTGGTCTACTAACCTTCAAACCTGGGCTGACCCTCTAATATATTTATTCCTAATCCTGTCCACCTCGTCATACTCAGTGCAAATGTTAACATAAATTGATTAAGGGTAGAACTACAACAGATCCTGGAAACTCTCACCCTATAAGCCAGACAAATGTTATCTGGAAGGCTATGGAGCACAGCATTATGGAACTCATTAACAGAGACATTATGAACCTGCAAACACTCCACCATACCCACTTAGGATCTCTAAAGGCCAGATCATGGCTCCTACACCTAGTAGACTTCAAGCCAGTTAACAAGGCTATAGGTGAGGGAAGGAAAGTCCACATAGCCAAGCTATAGCTCACAGCAATTCATACCCATCCCACATTCTGGTATTATACATAACCTCAACAGACTGACCATAAACGATTGTTAGATGATGGATTGACAACTGATGCACATATGTAGGACACACAGTAACATTTGCAGCCTCCATGTACAATTCTATGCCAGTAACAAGTGGTATTCACCTGCACTCAGTCCTGGGACCACTCCTGTTTGGCATATAGCTTTCTTAGGTACAAGCAAACACAGTAGGGATATGTCTGCCCACATTTGATGAAAATGCATACTGTGGGCTATACTTTATTCTCCAGATGACACACAGATCCTCCAAAAGGGTATCATAGAGATGGATACCTGGTGTCAAACTCATGCTGTAAAGCTATAAGCCAAGGAAAGCATAGTTATCCACTTTTAGAAAACAAAGTATCCCCAGAGTACCACATAGGTAGTAGCCCCCAAAGTGTGGAATAGGTACTAATGTATACATAGAGCCATTTGTTTAGTCATCTCTCCTTTGATAATCACATTACCAAAGGGTTTTTAAAATCCATCTGTGGAGCACATAAGCAATAAAGGGTTTGCATGCAGATCCACAGAGGTTGTTGCACACCTATAATGATTAGTCATATTTGCCAGACTTTGCTTGCTTTGGAACAGGATTCAAATATACCTCAAGCATAATCCCTCACTCACACTCTGCAATAGAAACCGTGATGAGTGGATGTGAAACAGAAGACATAGCCCAGGGATCACTGCAGTGGCTAAGCTTGTCACGAGCATCCAGAAGTGACTTAAGGTCTGGAAAGTGCCAGCAAGCTCTAGCAAAGATAACAGATGCTTTCATGGAGAAAGCAGAGTACCCACCTATGAAATAATTTAGGTCACATGTATGTATATGGCTTTGCCCCACAGCTACCTTACATGTGTAATGCACATACAGTTGTCATTGTGATATGTCATACACTAGAAAAATCAAAACCCACTCCACATTGACCAATGGTGTCACACACCTGGAGCACACAGTCAACAAGTACAAGATTCAAATTCCTTCCTAACTACATTATGATACTACAGCAGTACGCATTTACACGACACGCTATACACATTATTGGGATTTCATCTTTCCACAGGTTTATTTATAGGATGGTGACATCATCAGACTTGACAAAGATGAGTATACCACTTTTAAGGTGTGTGAGTAGTCTCCATAGAGGTTGCTCCTCTCAGGAAGGCACACACACTCAGCAAGTGAGAGAATCAAACCCCTACCTAACTACATTATGATAGTACAGCAGTATGCATTTACACAACGTGCTATACACATTACTGGGATTTACCTTTCCACATGTATATTTGTAGGATGGTGACATCATCAGACTTGACAAAGATGAGTATACCACTTTTAAGGGGTGTGAGTAGTCTCCAAAAAGGTTGCTCCTCCCTGAGAGACACACACAGTTGGCAAGTGCAGGAATCAAACCCCTACCTAACTACATTATGATACTACAGCAGTACACATTTACACGCCACACTATACACATTACTGGGATTTCATCTTTCCACAGGTATATTTGTAGGATGGTGACATCATCAGACTTGACAAAGATGAGTATATCAGTTTTAAGGGGTGAGTAGTCTCCAAAAAGGTTGATCCTCCCAGGGAGGAACACACACTCACAGTTGGCAAGTGCAGGAATCAAACCTCTACCTAACTACATTATGATACTATAGCAATACACATTTACATGACACGCTATACACATTACTGGGATTTCACCTTTCCACAGGTATATTTGTAGGATGGTGACATCATCAGACTTGACAAAGATAATTATACCACTTTTAAGGGGTGTGAGTAGTCTCCAAAAAGGTTGCTCCTCCCCAGGGAGACACACCCACTTGGCAAGTGCAGGAATCAAACCCTACCTAACTACATTATGATATTACAGCAGTATGCATTTACACAACACGCTTTACACATTACTAGGATTTCATCTTTCCACAGGTATATTTGTAGGATGGTGACATCATCAGACTTCACAAAGATGAGTATACCACTTTTAAGGGATGTGAGTAGTCTCCAAAAAGGTTGCTCTCTCCCCAGGAAGAGACAGAGACACACACACAAACAGTTGGCAAGTGCGGGGTTCTTAATCCAAACTAAGTACGTCTTAACACTTCAGCAAGCAATATGGAGTTACAGGGTGCAATGCAGACATTACTTGCTGACAGTTTGCCCAAAGTTTTTTTTTTCACATTTGCTAACCTCAGCAGACTTATCATACTAGGTGTATTGTGAGTGTATTGTATGCATAGTCCATGTCCATATCATATATGGGTTGATGCACCACATGCTGGCACACACAGGGTCAAACCGGTGGCTAAGCTCTGTCAACCCAATAATGGACAATAGAGACAAGAGGAGTAGGGTCATAGAACCACAACACCAACAGTCTCACATAGACCTACAATATAAGCACCAGCAAAACACACACATAAATACACATTACTATACTCGGAGAAAACAAATATTAATCTGAAAAAGAGAGAGTGTCCTCCTAAGCAGACAAGCAACATGCACCTCCAAGCACATGCCAGAAAACACATAATACACCAAAGCAATGTGCCTCACAACAGGCCCTAAGGCAAAACAACATACCCAATGCACTAGTAATAGGTGACTCCATAGTCAGGCACACAGATGCTCCACTCACTCGGCTGGACAAGGGGAAGGTTACTGTCAGTTATCTGTCAGGTGCTATGATCCGCCACATAACACAAGCACTTACATCACTCCAGAACAGGTACATATATGACGTGTTCTTTGTACATGTCAGTGTGAATGGAGACATACCTCCCAGGACAACATGACAAGAGATATATAGTAGCTCTATGATCATGTAGCCCAGGCTGGTATGACTCTGACTTTGAGTAGAATCTTACCTTCACCTACATGGTACTACAGTGTAACAGAAAGATGATAAACTTCAACAATTGGCTGAGCTTCTGGTGTCATTCAAAGGGGATCCAGTCTCTGTCTGCCTGTGATGACATGATAGACAAGCCTCGTTGCTTCGCTACAGATGGTTTGCACCTGTCACGCCTATTCTTCTGAATACTGGCCAAGGCTCTTGCTGTCCCCATATATCCTTTTTTAGGCAAGGCTCAAAGGTTCATAGGTTCATAGGTAGGTACTAGGCTATCGGCCCTAGGGCCTACACAAGCCCAGCCAAAAAGGTACCATGGCTTTTGCCACCCAAGAAATGTATTTTCCTGTGCCACTGTCGAGGAGAGACACAAAAGTGATCCCCAGGGTGAATTTCCTATTTCCCATCCAATCATCAAAATTTTTCTTGAAGAGTGCTAATGAGGAGCTTTGTTTGATATAGAGAGGTAGTTTATTCTGGAGTATGGGAAGTCTCTGAGACAGGAATCTATCCCTCTGGCATGTTCTGTTTATTGTGGTGACAAGGTTTAGGTCCCTAGAGTGTGTAGCTCGGAGGGATTGGGATTTCTTTAAGTGGAGCATGTCCAACAGCTCTGGGTTTGACATAGCTTTGTATGTTAGGCAGAGATCACCTCTGAGTAGACGATATGCGACGGAGTAAAGCTGGAGTTTTTTGAGACGGTCTGTGTAGGGCATGTGTTTGAGGCCAGTAATCCTCTTTGTGAGGTATTTCTGCAGTCTTTCCAGTTGTTGTAGATATCTTGTGAAGTACATACCAAAGGGGGCGTTGTATCTATAATGGATCTAATGAGTGATGAGTAGAGGGGAACAATGACCTCTTTTTTTCTGCATGAAAAACCTTTTGTGATGAGGTGTGCCACATAGAAGGATTTCCTGATTACTGTGGTGATGTGATTATCAAAGGAGAGACTACTGTCCACCTGTGCCCCAAGGTCTCTTATCACACTTTCGGTGTTAAGTATACTACTGCCTATGTTGTAGTTCATGGGTACAGAGTTTTTACCAAACAGGATGACAATGCACTTTTTGGCATTGAGCTTGAGACCATGGCTTTGACACCAGGCATCTGTCTCAGTGAGGCTCTTTTGTAGGATGTCCACATCGTTAGTAGTTTCGATTATGGCTCCTAGTTTGCAGTCATCTGAGAACTTCATTAGCCAAAGACCTTCTGTGTTAGCCTGTACTTCAGGGAAGTAGATATCAAACAGGACAGGACCCAGGACTGAACCCTGTGGTACTCCACTTGTCACTGGACTGAAGTCGGATTTGGAGTCTGCTACTTTCACAGTGTGGGTTCTGTCAGTGAGCCAGATGACAACCCATCTTGTGACATAGGGATTTATACCTAGTTTAGTGAGCTTATCTATAATTCCAGAGTGGGGGATAGTGTTGAAAGCCTTGGCAAGATCTAGATAGGCTGTGTGAACCACCTTACCCTTGTCTTCGGCTTTGGTGACTGCTTCAAAGAAGTCTATCAGGTTTAGGAGACATGATTTGCCTTTTACAAACCCGAACTGGTTGGGGTCCAGAGTTTGGAGATTACCAATGTCTTTGTTTATAAGTTCCATGATGATACATTCCATGGCCTTGCAGACCAGGCTCATCAGGCTAATGGGGCGCTAGTTCCCGGGGTCTGTGGTGGCTCCCCCCTTGTGCAGTGAGATAACCATTGCTGTGTGCCATTCAGCAGGAACAAAGCCTGAGGTGAGGCTATGACTGAACATGGTACTTTGGTGTGGTGCCAGTTCATTCTGTAGTTTGTGTAGAACGCAGCCTGAAATGTTGTCTCGTCCCATGGATGCTGTGTTCCTGGCTTTGGAGAGTGTGTTTTTTACCTGTGCAGCCGTGATTACAGGAACTTTGCATTCTTCCAGTATAGAGGTGGGCTCTTTAATGGGTGAGAGGGGGATAAAGTTAGCACTGAACCTATCTGCCAGGATGTTGGCAATATCAGTTGGGTCTGTATATTTAGTGCCATTGTGCTGTAACTCAGAGCAGATCTGAGTGAAGCCATTAAGATTCTTGACGTAGCTATAGAATGCTTTTTGATTGTCTTTAGAATCAGCGGTGATTGTATTTTCATAACTAGCTTTGGAGGATTTTATCAGGGATTGCAGCTTCTTACTGAGGCTGACCAGGGAGCTCCTCCACTCATGGGATTTTACTCTCTTTTGCAACAGTTTCTTCCTTCTGTTGTACAGTTTGTTTATGGCAGGGGACCACCAGATTGGCTTCCTTTTTTGGAGGATAGCATCTTGGTTCTGTTTGGGATAGCACGATCCATGCACTCATGTAGGTGCTTATAGAGTGCATTTGTGTAGGATTCAGTAGTTGTAACTGTATTGTCCATCTGCATGGGTGTCATGAAGTTCACTACTTCTGTCTTAAGAAGCATGAAGTTGGCTTTGGAGAATTTTTTTAACATGGTTTCCTTAATTGGGGGGGGGGGGTGTAGGGGCAGAATATGGATATGTAGGGTAATTAGCTTATGGTCAGATCGGACCAATGAGGCATTGACTTCAGGTGTGGAACACCAGTCACTCGGGACAAACCAAACCCAGTAACCAAAACAAATAACCACAAAGTGAGCTAAATGCTACTCATTGCCAGAAGTCTCAGCCTCCAAATGCACACACTCGAGGCACTTCTCAGTATGGAGAATATTGATATCTGTGCAGTAACAGAAACCTAGTTCAAGGCTCCAGAGAGCACACCAGCACTACCAGGATAATACTCATTCCATATCTTCCAGCATCAGAACCTGGATCATAGCACATAGGGTGGGGATGTATCCATATTCATCACGGATACCGACACCTCTCTCTACATCTTCTCTACAGGATATGTACCCATAGAATGTTGCACAGCAACGTTCTTCCAACTCCACAGGGGTGGGGCCACAAAAGACCCTTGGCATTCATGCTCTATGAGCCTGATGAGTCTGATCTGCAAGGCAATGGAACCAATCATAATGGAAGTCAACAATAAAGACACTGGGAACCTTCACACAGTTGAGCACACCCAGTTTGGCTTCGTCAAATGCAGATCATGCCTCCTGAACTGGGTGGATTTTTTTGAGACAGTTACCCAGGCTACAGATGATTGAAAGGAGTTCCACACAGCTTACCTATATCTCACTAAGGCCTTTGACACCATTCCCCAGTCAGGTATCATAGATGAACTCACCAACCTGGGCATAAATCCATACATCACAAGATGGATTGCAAACTGGCTCACAGATAGATCCGACAAATTAAGAGTTGCTGGCTACATGTCAGACTCTAAACTGGTAACAACTGGTGTCCCCCAGGGTTCAGTCCTGGGGTCCCTCCTGTTTGATATAGACTTCTCAAAAGTACATGCCATCACAGGAGGGTTGTGGTTGACTACGTTTGCTGGGAACTGTAAAGTGGTTGCCATAATATATTCCCCGGATGGCATAAATATTCTCCAGAAGGGACTCTATGAGACAGATGTGTGATGTCAGAATCATGGCCTCAAGCTCAGTGTGAAAGAATGCATAGTAATCCCCTTTGGGGAAAACAAAGTACCCACAAACTACCACATAGGTGTTACCCCCTAAAAACTGACAAGGTAATAAGGGATCTGGGGACACAAGTAGATAGTCATCTTTCCTTTGACAACCATGTTGCCAAAGTGATTAGGAAATCCTATGTGGCCCACCTAATCAACAAAGGGTTTGCATCAGGATCAAAAGAGGTAGTGGTGGCCCTCTACTCTTAAGTCATCAGACCCATCATTGAGTACAATGCACCATTTAGGATTTACTCGACTAAGCATATCCAGCAGCTGGAGAGACCACAGAGGTACCTCACCAAGAGGATTACTGGCCTCAAACAGTTGTGTTATGCAACACAACTGGTAAAACTAAATCTGTTCTCCCTTGCGTACTGCCTACTCAGGGGCACACTCTGCCTAACATACAGAGCCATGTCCAACACATAACTGTTGAACATGCTCCATCTACGAATAACAAAATTGAGTCGCACTACACACTCCAGGGATATGAACCTCATCACAACAATGAATACAACATGCTGGTGGGATAGAGTACCATCCCAGACACTTGCTTTACTGTGGAACAGAGTCCCAATGTACATCAGACTTGCTGACACTCTTCAATAGGAACCTTGATGAGTGGATGGGAAACAGACAATTCATACCATGCATCCCATCAGCAGCCCCACTAGAAAGGGGCTTAAGGTATTAACTATTAGAACTAGGGCTTAGGAGACTAACCAATGGGGTGGTGAAAGCTGCACAACTTGCTTAGGCTGATATATACCTTTGTGAAGATAGTCTACTACATACCTGTGAACCTATGTGACAGGTACATGTCTACAGATAGTAGATGTGTACTTCATTGTACAGTCATGTTGTACAGCAGGCACATGCACCACATACACTGTAATGCTTACAGATACTGGTGGTTGTTATGTACAGTGGGTGAGATGTGCACCTCATGTCTTTTGTGCCATTGGGATGTGTGCTGGGTGGGACAGTCCTGGATGGCTTCCTGTCATGGTCACCCTCTTACACACATCTCTGCCCATCCATCTTTGGCTTATTATACTGTGTTCCCCCTATATATATATATAGGTACATAGGTAGGTAATAGGCTATCTGCCTGAAGGCATATATTAGTATGGCCAGAGTGTGCAGCTATCACCACACATGGGGTTAGTTCCCTATGCCTCTGTGTAGTACAGCTGATGAAGTGATCCATGGTGTGACAGTTCAGTTTCACATACACTCATCAAGGATCCTCTGGAAGAGTGTCAGTGAGGTACTCAGCTTAATGTAGGTTGGGAGCCTGTTCCAAAGCAAGGGAAGTCTGTGAGTTAGTAATGTATCCCCCCAATATGTTCTATGTATTGTTGTGTTGATTATAGCCCTAGAGCATGTGGCACAGTGAGCTTGAGCTTATTTCAGATAAAGCATGTACATCAGTTCTGCATTGGACATGGACCTGTCTGTTGGACAGAGATCACCTGAGTAAACAGTATGCAACAGAGTACAGATTGAGGTACTTCAGTCTTGTTGCATGGGGCAACTGTTTGAGGCCAGTAATCCTCTTGTTGAGGTACTTCAGTGGTCTTTCCAGCTGCTGAAGGTGCTTAGTCAGATTCATCGCAAGTGTGCTATGGTACTCTCTGATGGGTCTGATGACTGATGAGTAGAGGGAACCTCCTTTGACCTACATGCAAAGACTTTGGCAATTTGTGGGAACACATAGCATGATTTTCTAACCACTTTGTGAATGTGTTTCTGGAAGTAGAGATGACTATCCACATGTGTCCATAAATCCCTTATTATTACCTTCATATTTAGGGTGTTGGCACCTATGTGGTATTTGTATGACTGTAGCTCGAGGCCATAATTTTGACACCACATCTGTCTGACTGAGACCCTTTTTAAGGATGTCTCTGTTGTCCCAAACATCGATTATGACAACCTTTTTGCAGTCATCCACAAACTTTGCTAACCATAGCCCTCATGTGTTTGACTGCATTTCTGAAAAGTATACACCAGACAGGAGGGGTCCCAGGACTGAGCCATGGGGGACAGCAGTTGTTACCAGCTTACAGTCCAACAGGGAGACCACAATTCTTACCTTGTGGGATCTATCTGTGCCCCAGTTGGCAATCCATCAGAATATGTGTTAATTCGCAAGTTGTTGATTTTGTGGATACACCATGTGTGTGGGATGTTGGAAAAGGGCTTTTCAAGGTCTATGAAGGCTGTGTGGAGCTCATTTCATTGATGTATGTCCTGAGTAACTGCCTTGAAAACTGTCTAGCAGGTTTAGGGACCATGATCTGCCCCTGACCAAACCAAAATGGAAAGGGTTGAGTGTTTGTAGGCTCCCAATAGCTCTGTTTATGAGTTACATAATGATGGACTCCATGGCCTTGCAGATCAGGCTTATTAGGCTTATAAGACAATAGTCCCTATGGTCTGTTGTGCACCAACAGTTGTGGAGTGTGACAAACATTGCTGTAACCCATTCAACAGTTTCATATCCTGTACAGTGGGTGAGTCTCAACAGACTGTTCAGGTGCAGGGTTTGTTTGCTTTAGAGTTCACATATGACACAGCCAGGGACACCATGTCATCCCATAGACACCATGTGTTTAGGTTTGGATAGAGCTGTTTAACCATTGTATATGTGATTTCTGGCTTTTCACAATCTCCAGGTACGGTAATGGGCCCTTTTGTCAGTGAGAGGGATGTAAATATGTATGAACTTGTCTGACAAGATGTTGGCAATGTCAGTCATGTACATCTATTCATTTACACTTTTCACTGACTCAGAACATATATGAGTTTACATTGATATTTATGACATAGCTAAAGAAAGCTTCATGGTTCTCTATGGACTCTTTGGCAATATTTTTGCCAGAACATGGCTTGGATAATGTTAGGAGTGCTCATTGTTTCTTGATGATACTGATCGGAGATTTATTGATCTTCTTTGGATTTTCACTTTCTTTCAACTACTTTAAGTACTTGTATTACATAGTTTGATTATGACAGGGGTCCAATATATTATATGGGTCTGTTTTCATATCACTGTGTGCGTAAGGCAGGATTGGTAAATAGTGACATGTGTCTGGAGTAAGAATTGCAACTGCCAGATATGTGTGGCCCACTGCTGTACTCAGACATGGCCTAAGTGTGTGAGCATGCTCAGTATGACCTTTCAGTATGTTGTTGACTGAAATTTGCTTTGTTTGTTCAAGTGTGTGAGCATGCCCAGTATGACCTTTCAGTATGTTGTTGACTGACATTTGCTAAATTTGTTTAAGTGTGTGAGCATGCCCACTATGGGCATATATATACTATATATGTGTGTGTGAAAATTCAAGTTGGTTTTTACTTCAGGGCTCACATTTGTGTTGTACATTGACAGGAAGCACACTGTGCCTGCAGGGCTTCCATGAGTCAGTTTGCATAGACTTATCAACATTTCTACATACAGGGGGGACAGCATTTATTTGTACATTTCTACCTGGGGGGGCACACCTAATTGTTACTGTGGGTGTACATAGGATGAGGGGTACACCTGACACTTATACACATTTGCTAGGCCTGCACTGCTATGTTAGGTACTCCATTTCAGTCTGTACTGTTGCCTATCGTACTGGCTTGAGGCATACCACTGTACTACAGACCTTAGCTTCCAATTACATGCATATTAGTTTGTGACTTCATAGCCTACCCAACCCACATCACACTGCCTGACCTGCTGTTATCTGTCTGCATAGGCCTGGGGGGAGGTTACTCATATGCCTATTCAGAGGGAAGGATACAGCATTTGTTTGTGTTTGCATTTGTCTACAATTGTCCTGCTGGCTGTGACTGTTAGGTATGTGACCCCCCCCAAACTGGTATGTGTGAGTGACTTAAGTTGCGTCTGTGCCAGTGAAATGCTGTCATGGCTTAGTGGTTCAGTACTGTGACTATAGTGCACAGTATCCTGAGTTCAAGCCCTCTCACTGCTTTTTATTTTCCTGCTGGGCAGACCTGACTGGTTAAGGAACATTAAAGCAGGTGTGAGCGTGTTTACCCAACTTTGCTCGACTTTGCCCAACATTGCCCAACGTTGTCCGACGTTGCCTGACGTTGCACTGTTTAGCGTGGTGCGCAGTTACATGCAATTGGATTTAAATATGCTCAGTACTAGTAAAATGTGCTTAGCAGTGCTTTATATTGCTTAAAATAGGGCACTCATGCCTCAGGTGGTGCTGCAGGGCTGCCTATGTCGAATGCACATAGTACACTCCCTATAGATGTTTGAAAACAGATAGTGTCAAGTTAGGCATCCCTTTTACTGTATGTGCGGGTCAGAGAGAGGTGTCATTTCCAGGGTTCCTACTGAGTCAGTGTATGTGCTATGGGTTGCCGCTTTGTTGAGGCCAGGGCATACTGGGCATGCCTCCTTCTGCGTTGTTCCTCCTCCGAGTCACGCTGTGCCTGTGCAGACCTTGGCAATGGTGGGGGGCTGTTTGGCCCTGCCCCATGCTGTTCCTGCTGCAGCTGTTTCTGCAGGATTATATTGTGTAGCATGGCACATACCATAACAATTTGGGTACATTTAGTTGGTGAGTATGGCAAGGCTCCACCAGATGTGTCCAGGCAGCAGAACCGTGACTAGAGCATCCCAAACACATGCTCAATTATGTTTCTTGTTTATGCGTTTGACTCATTATGGAGTTCTTGTTCAAGTGTGTGTGCATTTTTGATGGGTGTCATCAGCCAGGGCTCCAGTGCGTATCCAGCATCCCCCACTAGGTGACCATCAGGGATGTCCCCATTGGAAAATCTCTAGTACAGCTGCGTCAGATGCCAGATGTGGGAATTGTGATAGCTTCCAGGGCAGCCAGCACACACATTAATTATTATGCCCTGAGCATTTCACATGACCTGGCAGTTGATGGAGGGGAAGCCCTTGCGGTTGATGTAGACCCTACCCCGCTCACCAGGTGGTGTTTTGATTCATACGTGCGTGCAGTCTATTGCACCCACTACCTCAGGGTATTTTGTTATTTGGTGGAAAAGATGCATATTGCTGGCCAATGCCTCATGGGAATTGGGGAAATATACGTGGTCACTGACATGTGCTGACATGGCATTCAGGAACAGGTGGAGTAACCTGAATGCTGATGCCTATGAAATCCCCATCATGTCACCAGTTGGTCTTTAGAAGGTACCTGTAGCTAGTATTCTTAGGCCAACACATACCTTGGTATCCACTGGGATGGGTTCCCCTCTGTTGGTTCTGTGTGTGAGGCGTGGCCGGCACAGCTCAACAATTTGCTGTAGGAGGTCTCTGTCCACCCTATAGCGCTCCACTATCTCCAGCTCATGTAGCCCCTGGTAGGTTACCCTGGGTCTGTACACTCTTCTCCGTCTCCTCACTGTGGGTTGCTCAGCAGCATTCACAACATCACCACCCTCAGCACCTTGCACATGTTGGTTTATGATAGCAAGAGCAGCTCCTAACATTTTGTCTGACTTAAGCTTTTTAAGCTTTCCCTCTTTGTATACTTCAGTGTTGCAGAGTTCTTGGGAAAAAAAAACAGGGGGGATGCTGTTTGCAGAGTTTAAAGTGCTGGGCTGGGCTGGGCTAGTCTGCTGCCTGTGTAATTGGCTGATTCTGATATATTTCACCTGGCAGCTCTGCTAGTTCTCCTTGGTTAACTTCCTATTACTTCTTTTCCTTCCTTGTGCCTTTCTGTTTCCACCCGGGGGGAAGCACCGCACATTCGCACACACATTGTGTGCATGTTTGCAAGGAGTTTCCTATCTTTTCACATTGTGCGCCTTTGGTTTGAGGTTTTCAAACAGGACAACTGTAGGCACACCTCTTGCAATTCTGAGCAACTCAAAGCAAACATAAGCCACTGTGCTGCAATTAGCTTACAGCCTGTCTGACACACACCCTCATGATGTCACCTATATTCTACTCTACTACAACCTACTCCTACTCTTACACTCTGGGGACATGGCTCACATGCTGGGGAAAATTGGGATTCATTATCCTTATCCTCATTTGTATAGGATTGCCTAGTAATGCATTGTTACATCTCTCACACTGAGCTACCCCCCTTAGCAACCACTCCTCAGTGGCCATGTTGTCTTCAGCCTGCCATTCACCTGCATGGCAGAATAAGCTTTTTAGTAAAAATGTCTATTTTTTTTTTATTTTCTTGTTTTTATAAGCGCCACACGTTTGCGTGGTGCTGCGCTATGCTTAAACATCGGAGATCGGGGGAAAAAAAGTTAAATTTAATATATATATATTTTATATTTTTAAACATTTATAAATGCCAATGGCCTTATATTTGGCCATTGGCATGCTTCCTCAACTGTATGCATCCTTTATTTGGAGCTGTCATTGCTCCGTTTAGCTATTTGCATAACTGTACTCCGTTTTCATAGTTTCATAGTTTCATAGTTTAGTACTAGGCTATCTGCCCTGGGGCATTTGTAAGCCTAGCCATAATGATGTGGCTTTTGCCATCCCATGAAATGGTACAAAAATGTACAGAATAAATTTAGAATACTGTGCCTCTGACTAGTAGTGACACAATGAAGGTCCCTTATATAATAGAATTAGTTTACTGTGCCCCTGTCTAGCAGTGACACAGATGTGACCCCTGGGGTAAACTTACGATCTCCCATCCACTCATCAAGATTTCTCTTGAAGAGAGTCAGTGAGGGGCTCTGCCTAATATGAACTGGGATCTTGTTCCAAAGCATGGGAAGCCTCTGGGTTATGAATCTATCCCTCCAGTATGTCCTATTCATACTTGTGCCAAGATTTAAGTCTTTAGCTCTTGTGGTCCTGATGGATTTGGATTTTTTGAGATGGAGCATGTCCATCAGATCCTGATTGGACATGGCCTTGTACGTCAGGCAGAGATCACCTCTGAGCAGGCGGTATGCTACTGAACAGAGCTGAAGTTTCTTTAGTCTGGCAGAATATGACATATGTTGGAGACCCTTGATCCTCTTGGTGAGGTACTTTTGTGGTCTCTCCAGCTGTTGCAAATGCCGGGTGAGGTACATACCAAATGGGGCATTGTACTCAATCATGGGTCTGATGAGGGAGGAGTATAGGGGTACAATGACATCCTTGGATCTGGATGTGAATCCCTTCATGATCAGGTGTGCAAGGTAGAATGTTTTTCTAACCACTTTGGCAACATGGGTGTCAAATGAGAGGTCGCTGTTGACTTGGGTCCCTAGGTCTCTGATTACTTTTTCCATACTCAGTGGGTTGCTGTCAATGTGATAATTTGTGGGTACTTTGTTTTTCCCAAAGGGGATGACTATACATTTTTTGGCATTTAGTTTAAGGCCGTGACTCTGGCACCAGTTGTCCGCTTCTGTGAGGCCTTTTGTAGGATGTATGCATCCGCTGGTGTGTCGACTATGGTGCCTAGTTTGCAGTCATCTGCAAACTTTGTCAGCCACAACCCTCCCATGTTTGCTTTAACATCTGAGAAATAAATGCCGAACAAGAGGGGTCCCAGGACAGATCCCTGTGGGACACCACTTGTGACTGGCTTTGAATCTGACATTGCTCCAGTGATTTTAACTTTATGGGTTCTGTCCTTTAGCCAGTTTGCAACCCATCTAGTGACATAAGGGTTTACGTTTAAGCTGTTGAGCTTATCTATGATGCCTGAGTGGGGTATTGTGTCGAAGGCCTTGGCCAAGTCCAAGTAGGCTGTATGGACTGCTTTGCCCTCATCAATGGCTCTAGTGACTGTTTCAAAAAAGTCAACCAGGTTCAAAAGGCAGGATCTGCCCTTTACAAAGCCGAACTGGGTGGGGTCAAGTGTCTGTAGGTCCCCTATGTCTCTGTTTATGAGTTCCATAATGATTCTTTCCATAGCTTTGCAGACCAGGCTGGTTAAGCTTATGGGGTGATAGTTCCCAGGGTCTGTAGAGGTACCCCCTTTGTGGAGTGGGACCACTGTTGCTGTAACACCAGTGTTCAGGTACATATCCTGTAGTAAGGCTAAGGTTAAATAGCATTTTTATGTGTGGGTTTAGCTCCTCTTGGAGTTCACGTAGCACGCAACCCGGGATACTGTCAGGTCCCATTGATGCTGTGTTTTTAGCTTTGTTGAGGGTGGTTCTCACTTGGACATCTGAGATGACAGGGAGATTACATTCAGCTGGGATAAGTATTTCTTCTTTTGGGGGTGAGGAGGAGAAATTTGCACTGAACCTGTCAGCCAGAATGTTGGCAATGTCTGTGGGTTCAGTGTATTTTTTGTTGTTGTGAATTAACTCTGAGCATATCTGAGGGTTTCCACCCAGGTTTCTAACATAGCTGAAGAAGGCTTTGTGGTTATCTTTAGCGTCCTTAGCGATTTTTCTCTCAAAGTTGGCCTTGGATGTTTTTATGAGAGAACATAGTTTTCTGCTAATGTTGATCAGAGATGTCTTCCCTTTATGGGATTTTGCTCTGACGTGCAGTAGCTTCCTTCTTTTGTTATACAATTTGTTAATGGCTGAGGTCCATCAGACAGGACGCTTGCCTGTGGTGGAGAGGGACTTGGATTTATTTGGGATTGCATGATCCATGCATTCTTGGAGATGTCCATAGAAAGCATTTGTGAAGGATTTGGCATTGTGGGATGTTGTATCCACTGGCCCAGTGGGCTTAAAGGATACCATCTCAGTCTTAAGAAGAGTGAAGTCTGCTTTTGAGAAGTTTTTCACTGTAGTCTTTTGTGCTGGGGGTGGAGGTGGGATATGTATATCCAGGGTGATTAGTTTGTGGTCAGATCTCACTAGTGAGGGGTATACCTCCGGTGTGGAGCATTTTGTCCCCATGTTTGTGATGATCAGGTCTAGTATATTATCTCCCCTAGTGGGAGAGGTGACTAGTTGTTCCAGTGCATTTGAATTTATGAATTCCAGGAACCTTTGGGCTAGGGTGTTAGGGCTAGAATAATGTACCCAATCTATGTTTGGGTAGTTGAAGTCTCCCAGTATGATGGCATTTTGTGATACATTCATATCCTCCAATGTCTTCAGGAAGGCTGAGTGGGGTTCCTGAGATTGGGAGGGTGGTCTGTAACATGCTACCAGTGTACAGCAGTTTTGCCTATGGTGAGTTGCACCTGTATGGTCTCTGATGCTTCATGTGTTGCTACTAACCTGGAGGTGTGGGTGTCCTTGATGAATATGGACACTCCCACATTTTGTGGTTCGGCCCGGGTTTTGGGGCCGAAAAGCATGATACGAGGTATAGCCTGGTAGTGATGGGGTGCTCTCAGGAGCCTTGAACCAGGTTTCAGTTACTGCACATATGTCGATGTTCTCCATGCTGAGGAGTGCATCGAGTGCCTGCATCTTGAGATTTAGACTTCTGGCATTGAGCAGCATTACCCTTAGTTTTTTCCATTTTGTTTTCTAAGGAGGTGGGTTTGTCTTTTGAGCCTTGCCTAAAAAAGGCACTGTGGGGGTGGCAAGAGCCTTAGCCAATATCCGGAAGCCCAGTGGTGACAGGTGTAAGCCATCCCTTGCGAAGCAGCGTGGCTTGTCCAACATGTCATCCCAGGCAGACAGACATTGGATCCCCTTAGAATGACACCAGTACTTAAGCCAATTGTTAAAGCTGATCATCTTGTCTTTGTATTGTGGCATCATTCTTGGTGAGGGCAAGATGCTGCTCAGGGTCAGGGTCATACCAGCCTGGGCTACATAATCGGAGAGCTCCTCTATGTCTCTTTTCATGTAGTCCAGGGAGTGCGTCTCAGGTCATTCATGCCAGCATGGACAATGACGGAGTCATATTTGTACTTGCTTTGGAGTGACCTGAGTGCGTGTGTTATGTGGCGGATCCTAGCTCCCGATAGGCAGCTCACAGTCACCCTCTCCTTGTTCAGCCTGGTAAGCGGGACATCAGTGTGTCTGACTATAGAGTCACCTATTACTAGTGTATCAGGCATGGTGTTTGGCCTTAAGGGCTGTGATTGGTTGACACACTGATTTATTGAAGTATGTGTTGCATGTGTTTTGTTTTGAGGTGGTGGATTTTTGGATGTCTGCTTTGGGAGCCTCTGTTGTTTTGGTAAGTTTTTTATTAGAGCCTCCGAGTATGTCTTTGTGTTTTTATGTGTTTGGTTTGCAGTTGTGGTAGGTCTATGTGGGACTGGGTTTGTTGTGTGTGTGGTTATCATCTCCTCCTGTCTGGTCATGCCAGCCCTGAGTTGAGAGAGTTCAGCCTCCAGTTTGGCTATATAGTTGCATCTCTCACATGTATTTGTGTTTGTTGGGAGGAGGAGAGGGTTGTCTGTGTACATGAGACAATTGTAGCATTGTCTCAAAATACCCAGATTAACCAGCTGAACTGGAGAGGACACCAGTAATCTACCACTCGACATGCTAGAACAGTATAAGGGAGTGCTGTCCCTTTAAGGGAAGTGGATATTCACAGGGGTGGTAGGTGGATGTAGTGCTTTACTTAGTACGAGAGTGCTTACTTAGTAGAGAAGTTTTGAGAACAAGTGCTAGGCTTATAATATAACGAGTAGTCTGATTATACTAAGAGTAGAGCTTCCTTAAGGGAAAATTTGAAGAGCAGACTTGGCGGAGCCAGAAGAAGTTTAACCTTGTTTAACCAGCGCCAAGACAACCACAAAGCCATGCAAACGTGGATTTTAAACAGGAAACTACAAAAGAGCTAGAAATGGTCCAAAACAACCAATTACTACAGCTCTTGTGCTGAGGTCACTTCCTACAGGGACAGGTAGGCTGCTCAAGGCTCCCCACTCCCACTGGTGAGCAAAGAAACTTCCTTCTATCCAAGTAAGGTAATGGAAAATACAGGAACTACACCACAGCCCAGAATACAGCAATGCCTGTAAACTGGTCTAAACTAGTCGAGGAGAGGCGGGAAAACAAGGATTATTTTTTTTGTTTTTTTTGATAGAAACACACAGAAAATGCAGAAACAGTGATAAATCAGTTACACAGGCTAGCACACTTTAGTGGGCAGCCTCAACAGTTAAATTAAACAAACAAACAAACAAACAAACTTTCGATCAAATTCGACTAAAAAGTAACTTTAAGTGCAGATTTTAAAATAATGCAGCAAACAGCTAAAAAACAGTTTAAGCTTGTTCAGGTTAAGCTACAGAAGCTATTCCAAGTAAAAAAAGAGCAAAGATACTTAAATCCAGAATGTAGTCGCTTTTCTGAGTTCTCTGTAGCTAGGACTACTCTGCAGGACCACGAGGAGCTTGTCTGAGCAGTATAGCCAGAAAAAAACGCCCAGAGGCAGATTTTAAACAGGGAACTACAAAAGAGCTAGAAATGGTCCAAAACAACCAATTACTTCAGCTCTTGTGCTGAGGTCACTTCCTACAGGGACAGGTAGGCTGCTCAAGGCTCCCCACTCCCACTGGTGAGCAAAGAAACTTCCTTCTATCCAAGTAAGGTAATGGACAACACAGGAACTACACCACAGCCCAGAATACAGCAATGCCTGTAAACTGGTCTAAACTAGTCGAGAAGAGGTGGGAAAACAAGGATTATTTTTTTTTTGGTTTTTTGATAGAAACACACAGAAAATGCAGAAACAGTGATAAATCAGTTACACAGGCTAGCACACTTTAGTGGGCAGCCTCAACAGTTAAATTAAACAAACAAACAAACAAACTTTCGATGAAATTCGACTAAAAGTAACTTTAAGTGCAGATTTTAAAATAATGCAGCAAACAGCTAAAAAACAGTTTAATCTTGTTCAGGTTAAGCTACAGAAGCTATTCCAAGTAAAAAAAACAGCAAAGATACTTAAATCTAGAAAGTAGTCGCTTTTCTGAGTTCTCTGTAGCTAGGACCACTCTGCAGGACCACGAGGAGCTTGTCTGAGCAGTATAGCCAGAAAAAAACACCCAGAGGCGGATTTTAAACAGGGAACTACAAAAGAGCTAGAAATGGTCCAAAACAGCCAATTATTTCAGCTCTTGTGCTGAGGTCACTTCCTACAGGGACAGGTAGGCTGCTCAAGGCTCCCCACTCCCACTGGTGAGCAAAGAAACTTCCTTCTATCCAAGTAAGGTAATGGACAACAGACTACATTTCTGCAGCTAACACTAATCTTCCAACGACATTTTAGTGCTTCCTGGATCACAAATTTACCTCATTTGCATGGCTTTCACCAGCAAATGAGGTAATTTGCATACCATGATGCTGTCCATGCAAGAGTAGCTTTAGCAGCTCTCGTGCATGCCCCTGCCGGCTGTACCTGGATCGCACGGCAGACATATTGCCGGCGTGAGCTCCTACACTCTTCTTGCACTCCGTGCACGCTTTCATAAATCCGGCCCCATATCTGTGCTTGTTTCCCACCTTTCCTGCAACTAATCTAGTCCAGATACAGACGTGCTGTATCCAGGACTGTTTGTAAGCTTCTGAGCGGTGCCAAAGTCTGCTCTTCAAATTTTCCCTTAGATCTGCTAGTTCTCTCCTCTCCTGCACTTTTACTAGCTTATTAGTTTAGCACTTTACCAGACTTCTTGCAGCAATTATTGTAGCACACAAAAGTGCTACCAGCACTAAACGTTGTACAAGGAAACAACTCCAGTATTTATTAATGCCCACCCCTCCAGGCATGTCTAAAGGTCAGTTCCCTGTGCTTTCTCCTATTAACCTGGTGAACTTGGGCATCCTGAGGCAATGTTGCAACTGCCTCATGTATACTGACAACCCTCTCCTCTTACCTCCCAACACTCAGACTTGGAGAGATGCACTTATATATCCAAACTGGAAGCCACTCTCCAGCCAAGACCAGAATAGCTGGTCAAGAGGAGAAGGTCAACACTTGCACCACACCACATGGAACACATAGCCCTCCAGAACTCATGCCAGCACTGCCTTCACATAAAAACACAAACCACACACACACACCTTCGCGGAGTCTCTCAACAAACAGCAGAGACCTCCAAGGCAGAAATGCACCCGACCACCACAACACAACACTAATGATGAGACAGATAACTCTCCTAAACAGTGTACCACTCAACCAAAGCCCCTAAGGCAAAACAGCATGCCCAACACACTAGTCATAGGTGACTTGATAGTGAGGCACACTGATGGTCCCACTCACTAGGTTGAATAAGGAGAAAGTAACAAGCAAGCTGCCTGTCAGGTGCCAGGATCTGCCACATAATGCATCCACTCAGTTCCCTCAACAACAGGTACAAATATGACTCTGTCATTGTACATGTAGGTGTGAATAACCTGAGATGTACCTCCCTGGACTACGTGAAAAGAGACATGAAGGAGATATTGGATTATGTAGCCCAGGCGGGTATAACCCTAGCACTGAGCAGCATCCTACCATCACCCAGACTGATACCACAGTACAAGCAGAAAATGATTGATTTCAACAATTGGCTAAGTTTTTGGTGTCATTCTAAGGGGATCCAGTATCTGTCTGCCTGGGATAACATGATTGACAGACCTCGATGCTTTGCCAGAGATGGCCTGCATCTGTCACCCCTTGGCATACGGATACTGGCCAAGGCTCTTGACACCCCTATAGTGTCTTTTTTAGGCGGTGATCCAAAGACCAAATTACCACCATAACAGCTACAAACAAATGCAATCTGAGAGTCATGCTTCTCAATGCTAGAAGTCTAAATATCAAAACACACTCACTCAAAGAAGTCCTTAAAATAGAGAACATCGACATTTGTGCTGTAACAGAGAGCTGGTTCAAGGCAGCAGAAAGCACCCCTGCACTACCAGGCTATAACTCATTCCACACCTTTTGGCCCCAGAACTTGGACCGAAGCTCCAAAGGCAGTGGTGTTTCCATATTCATAAAGGATATGCACACCTCCAGACTGGTAGCCCAGCATAACGCATCGGAGGTACTTCAGGTACAACTAACATTGGGTAAGACTGCAATCCAGGTCATAGCCTGATATAGGTCCCCAACCATGTCCCTAGACTCTCACTCCACATTCCTAAGTACCCTGGAAACTATTAGGGTCCAACCCAATACTCTCATACTGGGTGACTTCAACTACCCCTCCATCAACTGGGAAAACTACTCATGCACCAATACACTTGCACAATGCTTCCTGGAATTCATTAATTCCAGTGCGCTGGACCAGCTCATTCTTACCCCCACTAGAGCTAGCAACATCCTTGACCTGGTCATTACTAACATGGACAACCATTGCTCTATACCAATAGTCAACTCCTCCCTGGTTAGATCCAGCCGCAAACTAATTACCATGGAAATCTAAATCTCACCCACACCACCAGCAAAGGTAACCACCATGAAAAACTTCTCCAAAGCTGACTTTGGCCTCCTAAAAACAGAGGTGGCTAACTTCACGGCACCCAGGCAAATGGAAAATAGGTGTATGACCGCTGAGTCATACACCAATGCACTGTACAAACATGTACATAAATGCATGCAACTAGCCATACTCAACAGAACCAAGATGCTCCCCTCCAAAAAAGGGAAGCCAATCTGGTGGTCCCCTGTCATTAACAAACTCTACAACAGAAGGAAGAAACTGTTGCAGAAAAAGGTGAGGTCCCAAGACCGGAAAACCTCCCTGATTAGCCTCAACAAAAAGTTGAGATCCCTCATCAAAACCTCTAAAGCTAGCTATGAAGGCAGAATTGTGGCAGACACTAAAAACAACCACAAAGCCTTCTACAGTTATATCAAGAAACTCCATGGCAATAGCCAGATTTGCTCTGAGTTACTGCACAATGGTATCTCCTATACTGAGCCAACAGATATTGCCAACATACTGGCTGACAGTTTCAGTGCCAACTTTACCCATCTCCCCCCCCAAAAGGACCAATCACAATACCGGAAGAATGCCAGGCACCCAACATTACTGCAGCACAGATTAAAGATGTATTGTCCAAGACCAGGAATACAGCTTCCATGGGACCCGACAATATCCCTGGCTGTGTTCTACATGAACTACAAAGTGAAATGGCACCACACCTGTGTGCCCTGTTCAATCACAGTCTCACCTCAGGCTTTGTCCCTACAGAATGGCGCACTACTACAGTCATCCCTCTCCATAAAGGAGGAGCAACTACAGACCTTGCGAATTATCACCCCATTAGCCTGATGAGTCTGATATGTAGGGCTATAGAGAGCATCATCATGGACCTAATTTACAAGGATATAGGGAATCTCCAAACTCTGGAACCCACGCAATTTGGTTTTGTGAAGGGTAGATCATAGGTTCATAGGTTCATAGGTTGGTACTAGGCTATCAGCCCTAGGGCCTATACAAGCCTAGCCATAACAATTCCCTAGGTATTTCTTCCCACATTATTTACTTTCCTGGACCCCTGTCTAGCAGGGCGACTGATGTGATCCCTGGGGTGAATTTCCTTTCTCCCATCCAATCGTCAAGGTTCCTCTTGAAGAGGTGCAAAGAGGCACTCTGCTTGACATGTATGGGCAATCTATTCCAGAGTCTGGGGAGTCTCTGGGTCAGGAACCTATCCCTCCAGCATGTTTTGTTTATTGTGATGACAAGGTTTAGATCCCTGGAGCATGTAGCTCTGAGGGATTGGGATTTCTTTAAGTGTAGCATGTCCAAAAGCTCTGGGTTTGACATGGCCTTGTATGTTAAGCAGAGATTGCCTCTGAGTAGACGATATGCGACAGAGTATAGCTAGAGTTTTTTAAGGCGGTCAGCGTAGGGCATCTGCTTTAGGCCTGTGATTCTTTTAGTGAGGTATTTCTGAGGCCTTTCCAGTTGTTGCAGATGTCTTGAGAGGTACATACCAAATGGGGCGTTGTATTCTATAATGGGTCTAATGAGGGATGAGTACAGTGGGACAATGACCTCCTTTTTTCTGGATGAAAAGCCCTTCATGATGAGGTGTGCCACATAGAAGGATTTCCTGACTATTGTGGCGATGTGGTTATCGAAGGTGAGAACACTGTCCACCTGTGTCCCTAAGTCTCTTATCACACTTTCTGTGTTTAGTGTACTACCACCTATATAGTAATTCATGGATACATGTTCTTTCTCAAAGGGGATAACAATACATTTCTTGGCATTGAGCTTGAGCCCATGGCTCTGGCACCAAGCATCTGTTTCTGTAATCATGCCTGCTCAACCTGGTTGACTTCTTTGAGTCAGTCACCATAGCTGTGGATGAGGGTAAGGCAGTT
The DNA here is from genome assembly GCF_019279795.1 of Protopterus annectens. Classification (NCBI taxonomy): domain Eukaryota; kingdom Metazoa; phylum Chordata; order Ceratodontiformes; family Protopteridae; genus Protopterus; species Protopterus annectens. The sequence continues at coordinate 23,429,963 of NC_056749.1, forward strand.
CATACAGCCTACCTCGATCTGGCCAAGGTCTTTGATACCATTCCCCACTGAGGAATTATTGATAGACTCACCAAACTAGGCATCAACCCCTAATCACTAGGTGGGTTGCAAATTGGCTCACAGATAGAGCCCACAGTGTGAAAGTAGCAGACTCCAAGTCAGACTACCGACCAGTCATGAGTGGAGTCCCACAGGGATCGGTCCTGGGTCCTCTCCTGTTTGGCATCTACTTCTCAGAAGTCCAGGCCAACACGGAGGGACACTGGCTGACCAAGTTCGCCGACGATTGCAAGCTGGGAGCCATTTTTAACTCCCCAAGTGATGTAGTCATCCTACAGAAGGGCCTCACTGAGACCAACAACTGGTGTAGAAACCATGGGCTTAAGCTTAATGCCAAAAAATGCATTGTCATCCCCTTTGGAAAAAACTCACTTTCCACTAATTACCACATTGACAGTAGTCCACTGAACACTGAAGGCATTATAAGAGATCTGGGGACACAGGCTGACAGCAACCTCTCCTTTGATCACCACATTGCCACTGTGATCAGAAAGTCCTTCTATGTGGCACATCTCATTACCAAGGGTTTTGCATCCAGGAAGAAAGAGGTCATCATCTCTCTCTACTCTTCCCTCATTAGAACAGTCATCGAGTATAATGCCCCATTTGGCATGTACCTCACTAAATACCTGAAACAGCTGGAAAGGCCTCAAATGTACCTCACAAAGAGGATCCTAGGGCCTTAAACACATGCCCTACATGGACAGACTCAAAAAAACTCCAGCTATTCTCTGTCTCATATCGTCTATTAAGAGGCGATCTCTGCTTGACTTACAAAGCCATGTCTGACTCAGCCTTGTTAGAAATGTTACACCTAAAAAAATCCAAATCCGTCCGCACCACACGCTCCAGGGACCTCAACCTCATTACCACAATCAATAGAACATGCTGGAGGGACAGGTTCATAACTCAGAGACTGCCCATGCTCCGAAATAGACTTCCCATACATGTCAAGCAGAGCACCTCACTGGCCCTTTTCAAGAAAAACCTTGATGAGTGGATGGGAAATAGAAAGTTCGCCCCGGGGATCACTACAGTGGCTTTACTTGATAGAGGCACCGGGAACTAATGACGGAATGATGCCAGTGCACTTCTATGAGCTAGGCTTGTAAAGGCTCCAGGGCCATTGGCCTAGTACACACCTATGAACCTATAAAATGTAATTGTAAGATCTGTGGATGTTCCAGGCAGGAAGGCAAAAACCATAAAAAAATTGCAAATTGTTAAGTAGAAGATACTTCAAACAGATTGTAAGCACTGGGTAGGCAAACAGGCTCATTAGAATGTAAATATGAAAACCTGCTTCTGAATCACAAAAAAAAAATACCAACCAAGAACAGATTAGACAGGGTCAGGCAGGAATCTGCCAATATAATGGATACTTGGCTATTGTTGCTCAGTAGATATTGCAGTCAAAAATAGAGGAAAGTGCAGCTATAGTGAGAAGTTTTCTTTCTTGCAATATATTTATTCAATAGGTTTATTTTTTCTCCATGTTTGACTGTAATATCTGTTCTTGTGGCCAAGTTACACTTAGTGAATTGTTTAGTGACTCATATTTGTGTGACATTTTGTGTACTTTAGTCTAGTTGCTAGTCATGGTGTAACTCAAGAGATCTTACCCATGGTGGCCATTGACACTGGCTTGCAATGGTGCGATTCAAAGCTCATCCGTCTACTGCCATCCTTCTTCCCTTATGTTGGCCGGCAGTGGTGGATTCAAAACCCTTCTTCCTGGCTGACAGTCTTTCTTTATGGGGGTCATAGATAAGGCAATCCCCACTGAATATGCCATCTATATGTCATAGAGGGATAAATGCCTGACTACACCCCGGAAACCCAGCTTCAGTAAGCAGTCTAAGCACCACAGGACCTGGTACAGGGAAGGAGAGGAGTGGTAAAGCAATGGCTGCTCCTCACTCTGGGGAGATGGCTGGGTTTACAACAACAACTAGCAAATGGCCATGCTATACATCACTCTTACTCTGCTACCTCTGCAACTGGTATTACTGCATATGTGGGTCAGTCTTTGGTCCACTGCAGATATGGGGCAGGCTTTGGAAAAGCCTTATCCTGTCCACTGCAAGTATGGGGACAGCCTTATTCTGTCCACTGTAGATACAGAGCAGGCTTTGGAAAAGCCTTATTCTGTCCACTGCAGGTATGAGGCAAGTCTTTGAAAAAGCCTTATTCTGTCCACTGCAGATACAGGGCAGGCTTTGGAAAAGCCTTATTCTGTCCAGTGCAGGTACTGAGCCAGTCTTTGGAAAAGCCTTATTCTGTCCCTGCAGATACAAGGCAGCCTTTGGAAAAGCCTTATTATGTCCACTCCTTACCAAGGCAGGCTTTGGAAAAGCCTTATTCTGTCCACTGCAGATAGGAGGCAGGCTTTGGAAAAGCCTAATTCTGTCCACTGCAGACATGAGTCAGGCTTTGAAAAAGCCTTATTCTGTCCACTGCTTTGTTTCTAATAACACCTGAAGTGAAGTAATAGGATGCTGTGCATATGCAGAAAACAGAACATTCAGAATCCATTTCCATAGGCCTGGCATCCATCTGCACTACCACTGACCCAAGTCTGGTAATGGAATAAGGCCATTGGTAGGGTTGGCCAAGGGGATAGGATGAAGCAGCCAATAACAGCCCTCCTATCCAGGTGTGGGGAGGTTAGGGGAACCTGATGCGTGTGCAACCTCTGGTGCAGAGAAGGACCTTTACTAATCACCTCAGGGTAAATTTTTAGAGGGTGGTGACAATGACCTGGTATCACTGCACTACCCACTCCCACAGTTAGGGACTGTGACTGACTACCAGATGTATGATGGCTCCAAGCACCATGCTCACAACACCCTATAAGATCCCTCATTCCCCAAGGTTAACACAAGGTCAACTTTTCAAGGAGTCTGGAGCAACACGCAACAAATGATTGCATCCAGTGTTACCAGGAAAGAAACCACTGGGAGGTATGAGGTTGGGTAATCATGGAAGCCAGAAGGAAACATCCACAGATTGTTCAGGGAGAGATGTCAACAGCATTAAAGAATACAGACTTCATAACTTCACTGCCTCTTTAAAATATGAGTTGAGTTGAATCACTGAGTACAAACAAAATTATGAAAACAATTAAGGCATTTTCTTCTGGTCAGCACCAGCAAATATTAGTTTATGCTTACTACTTAGAGAACATTACAGTCAGAACAGAAAGTGAAAACCTGCAGCTGTAACTCTAATATTAATCTCCCAAATGAGAACAATGCTTTTTCATAGCAGTGACCAATGCAGTAAAGTTTATTGACAAGACTTACTACCTAGCAGTGGTGAAGACATTAGGTCTTATAACATGAGACTGGCAAATGGAGTTATATAACATACCACATTTCTGTAAAAGGAATATCTGAAACAAATTAACATTTTTTTCCAACACTCATTCTATGGTAAATTACATAATCAGCACTGGAGTTTTTCTGAGTCAGTATTTAGAAAATAGCATTTAAGGTTAAAGGCAAGATTCCTGCAATCTGGACACAGTTATCAGTTTAGCAGAAAGGTCTGGTACAGTCTGCACATTGATGAGTGAGTTAACAAAAACTGGATAGCTGGTGATATTGCTATATGCTGTTGCATGCTGGCTGATGATATTGCTATATGCTGTTACATGCTGGCTGGTGATATTGCTATATGCTGTTACATGCTGGCCGGTGATATTGCTATATGCTGTTGCATGCTGGTCTGTGATATTGCTATATGCTGTTACATGCTGGCCGGTGATATTGCTATATGCTGTTACATGCTGGCCAGTGATATTGCTATATGCTGTTGCATGCTGGCCGGTGATATTGCTATATGATGTTGCATGCTGCAGCGTCAGAAAAGCAGACTATACTGAGTCAGTGATTTTTTTCAGCAATGCTATGAATGGATTGTAAAAGTGCTCTCTGGTCCACATCTGTTTTCTTGTATGTAACATTATGCAGACAGTTATTTGCTCACACAAACACACACAAAATGTGATTTGAAAAAAGATCTTTGCCAGAGAAGAATAGAAAGGAGAGACTTGGCTTACTTATGTAACTTCTGGGTCTTAATTTCAGGAAGTGTGGGCATCCATTTTAATTGCCTGGTATAATGATTAAACACTGTTCCAGAAATTCAGTAAACTCTGTGTAGGGTTTGCGCAAAGCTTACACGAAGTTTGCATGTTATCGCAATGATTAACAGCACCACTAACTGCATATTCATGCTGCTCACTGCACTTACACATATACAAGCATGATTCTGTGGCCAGCAACAGTGCTGCTAGGAAACCGTGCAGAGCAGCACAAGCACAGAAACAAGAAGCATTCAAGTTTGTTTACAAGCAAACCTGCTCGGCAAGATTGCGCGGACAGCAACAATGACTACCAGGAGCGAAAACACTTCAATAACAACAGTATTAATACTTTAAAGAAAAGTGTACTGAGTGCAATGTACACTACAATTATTTGTAGAATGAAATAATGGATGGGGAGAGGACATCAATGGCAAACACAATGAAACATACACTAAGCAGGGAAAGTGTTTCATGAAAATAGGCAGAGACATGAATGACAGGAATAAAGAGGAAGAGGGTATGTAAATACAGCAATGAACCCAAGATAGGACATGTCAAGGTATGTACACTTTCAAGACAAGCCATTATGTACTGCTGTTTACATGTCAGGTGCGAGTATATCATCACATACGATAGTATACATGTGATGGTCACACAAGGTTATAGGCTACTGCCCCTAGAGCCTTTATAAGCCTAGCCATATTAATCTCAAGTATCCTCATTTGTTCTTTTTTGGGTAGTTAAGAATGAATTTATGATCAATACCAGCTACCCCTGTCCATGATGGACAAGGGTGCCACCCCTGGGGTGAATTTCCAGCCTCACATCCAATTATCTAGGTTGCGTTTGAACAGGGTCATTGAGCAGCTCTGTTTTATGTGAATAGGGAGTCTATGCCAGAGAAGTGGCAGTCTGTGGGAGACATATCTGTCTCTCCAGCATGATCTGTTAATGTCACAAGCTAGGTTGAGATCTCTAGAGTGAGTGACTCTTGAGCCATTTGACTTGCTGATGTGTAGCATATCTATTAGGGCAGGGATGGAAATTGCCCTATAGACCAGGCACAAGTCACCTCTCAGCAGCATATAAGATACAGAGTAAAGTGAAAGGGCCTTCAGCCTTTCCACAAGGGTCATGGTTTGGAGTCCCTGTATTTTCTTAGTGGGAAACTCTGAGGTCTCTCCAGCTGCTGCAGGTGTCTGGTGAGATACATGCAAAAGGGTGCATTATATTCTATTAGTGGTCTGATGAGAGTTGAGTACAATGGAGTTATAACATCCCTTGACCTGGATGCTATGCCCTTACTTATGAATTGTGCTACATAGAAAGCTTTCCTCACCACTGTGGAAATTTGGTGGTCAAAGTTCAGATTGCTATCAACCTGTGTTTCCCAAGTCTTGAACCACTGGGTTGGAACTCAGAGGGGTGCTGTCAATATTGTGTAGGGAATTCCATTTTGCCAAAAGGAATAATAATGCATTTTTTTTGCATTAAGTTTTAGACCATGGCTTTGGCACCAATCATTTGTTTGTGTTAGCCCTTCCTGTAATATGTTGACATCATTGGAGGACTCAGTCATTGCTCCTAGTTTGCAATAATCAGCGAACCTGGTGAGCCAAAGCCCATCTACTTTGGCCTGGACTTCTGAGAAATAGATGCCAAACAGTAAGGGGGCCTAGCACTGACCCTTGTGGTACTTCACTGGTAATGGGTCTACTGGTGGAGGGGTATTCACCAATTTTGACAGGCTACCCACCTAGTAATGTAAGGGTTAATCCATATCTGGGAGAGTTTCTCAATGATGTCAGAGTGGGGAATTGTGCCAAAAGCCTTAGCAAAGTTGAGACAGGCTGTGTGCACTGTCTTACCTTTGTCCTTGGCTTTGGTGACATTCTCAAAGCCGTCTACCAGGTTTAATATGTATGATCTACCCTTGGCAAAGCCAGACTGGGTTGGATCCCGCATTTGGAGGTCATCTATGTTCTTGTTGATAAGGTCAGTGATAATTCTTTCTATGGCCTTGTGGATGGGCCTGGTTAAACTAATGGGTCTGTAGTTCTAATGGTCAGTTAATGGCCACCTTTGTGCAGGAGGATTACTGTTGCTGTTCTCCATTCTGCAGGCACATAGCCAGTTCTCAAGCTATGATTAAAGAGAATGCCAAGTGGGTCTGCTAGTTCATGTTATAGATTGTTTAGTAAACAACTTGGGATACTATCTGGTTCCACTGAGGCCATGTTTTTGACATTAGCAAGTAGAGAGATGACCTGTTCTCTAGAGATACTAGACAGAGGACTGGTATCAGGTATGCTTTGGGATATGGTAGGAGGTGACAGGGGGTGAAGTTTGCGCTGAAGCTGTCAGCTAGCAGGTATGTGATATCTTCCTCTGCAGTATGAGTGATCCCATCTACAACCAGTTCGGGACATAGTTGGGCATTCCCTTTTAGACTTCAGATGTAGTTAAAGAATGTCTTATGATTATTCTTGGCTGGCGATGCAATTTTAGTTTTGTAATTTGATTTAGAAGACTTGAGAAGATTTCTGATTTTCCTGTTTAGGCTTAGGGGGGAATTCGTCCTTTTCAGAGGGTTTATATCAACTTATCAAAAACTGAGAAGAGTGAACGCTCTTTGATCGAAGCCTAAATGTCATGCAAACTAAATGTCGAAGACACAGAACAGAGATTTTTTTCCCAGGGAAAAAAAATCACTGGGCCATTTTTGGGAGTTTGCCATTTCCTGCACTGTGGTGCAATCTCAGAGTTGGTATATTTAAGTAGGGGGAGTTATGTTGTGGTTTCATTTTTTTTTTTTTTTTTTGTGGAATAGCAATTGCTGCTCTGTGTCTTCAATATTTAGGTTGTTCGACGTTTAGGGTTTGATCAAAGAGCGGTTTCTCTTTTCAGCTTTCAATAAGCTGATATAGACCCTTTAAAGATTGATATCCTTCTTCCATTTGAACAATAGTTTCTTCCTCTTGTTATATAATCTGTTTACTCTTGAAGTCCACCTCGGTGGCTTGTTTTTACTGGAAGACCTAGTTTTGATCTGGTCAAGTACAGCAGAGTTTATGCAGTCACTTAAGTGTTTGTACAGGGTATTTGCGTACACTTCTGCATAGTGATCATTGGTGTCTGTGATTGTGGATGGTATAAAGCTTTATATACCATTGTTTAGTACATTGTAGTTAACTTTGGTGAAGTTTTTTATAATTTTTGTTCCTGTGAGGGTTTCAGTTCCAGTAGTTACTTCAAATGAGACTGATTTGTGGTCTGACCCAACCAGGGAGGGCATCATGCATGGGGAATTACTGCAACCCCCTCATGTTGGTGAGTACTGTATCCAGTACATTAGAGCCCTTAGTGGGGATGCAGACTATCTATTCCAGAGCATTTCTGTTAATGTCCAGGAACTTCTGGGCGAAAGTGTTTTTGCTCTTGTATGTCCCTCAGTCTATGGACCGGCAGTTGAAATCTCCCATGACTAAGGTGTTGGACTGTATGGCAAGGGATTCCAGTACACTGAGGTAGGTGGTGTGCTTATCCTGGTTCATGGTGGGAGATCTATAGATAGAAATGATGTAGTATGGTACTTTCACAACTGTTAATTGGACATGGAATACTCTGAAAAAGTCATGCTGTTAGACCAGTCTTGAAGTGCGTTTGGTTTCAGTGAAGATGGATACACCTCCACCTTAGGTTCCCCCACAGTTATTTTGAGGTATGAGCATTTGGAATGCATTGTAGCCTTGTGTGGTTGGGGTGCTATCAGCAGCCTTGAATCATGTCTTGGTAACTGCACAGATGTCAGCATCCACCAAGGTAAGGAGTGCTTTCAGGGAGTGCAGTTTTGTGTTTATACTCCTTAAACAGCATGACCCTAAGTTTGCCTCAATCAGATTTTGTTATTTATTTTATTATTTGTATATTTTGAGACAAATGGTTGTGATGTCTGACATGCTCATTGGAGAGGACATTTAGCTAGGATGGTATACACAACAGGGGGTAAGATCTGCATACCGACTTGTGTGAATATGACTGACATGTCAGCATACCTCTGAACCAATCATGGCCACATAGCAACAGACTCATGGACAAATGTAGACAGAAACAGGTATAATCAGGGACACTTTTAAAATATTAGACCATTAATCTATGGCATTGACAGAATATGTGAGTGTAACTTATTATACATGTTCTGTAGAAACAGATGTGTTTAACTGCCATCATTGTCAGTATGCTGTAAGGGGAATTCATCACCCATTCCCCATAAATGACCACTTTTGGAGGGATTAAGAGGGACAGTGTTAAATGCTGTGTCAAAATCAGGGGTAATCTTGGCCACCTGAGAGGTCTGCATGACAAGTAAGCCACAATCCATATCTGCAAGAATCAAACTCATGCCATCAATGTTGTCACTGAGCTGTGTACTTACTAGGTGCAACACAGAAAGATGCATCACACAGGCATCTAGTACAACACCTTGAAGGTAAGTCTGCACTGTCAGGCCCAAATAGGTATGCATCCCAAAGAATAGTTCTGTATGGTTGACAAGATGTGTGGGAGCTCACTATGACAAATGTGATACACTTGACTAAAGCACCCTTGGCTGACAAAGGTAATGGCCATACAGATAACAACACTTACAAATAACACATTATTATGAGTGGATTCCCTAAACACAGCTGTGTACTGCATGCATCTGCCACATGTAACAGCAACGGATAGTGTCTGAAGCATCTGAAACTGATGTATGAATTAAGAAGTGATTGATTATAATGTATGGTACAGCAGTATGTAAGACTGATGGCAATGCATAAACTATGCCCATGTGCACAGAAGCTACAGCAGTGCAAAGTCTAGTGTCACTGAGCATGGAAGTTGTCACTGTGATGTTGTACACATACCAAACAATACATGCAGCAACCTCTATAAGTACTTGTCAAACATCATCTCATGTGCCAAATGATCACTATGCCTCTGACTTTGCCAGTGAAAATGTTATACTGCCATGAAATCCTGACATACATTCATATGTGCTCATGCAAACTATCAACTGGTAATACTGATTGGATATTGCGGCACATCCATGATGCAGTACAGTCACACTATAACGTTTGGTCTGAATCACATGCAACACAGTGGAACTGTTAACACGGTCATACGACTCTACCTATGTCATGTCATTACATCATGTCTACATCATATGCCTACATGTTTATCAGTGGAAATCTGTGGGTGAACAGCCTAACACCAAGTGGACACATGACAATTGAGATGGATGCAGCTCATGCAAAACAGTTAATAACACAAATGCTGACAATCACACAATGCTGCTGGTGAACACCTGTATAATCCCTGTGAATATACAAACAACAGTGCATACAATGAGTGTCCCAAGGCTGCAAGTGAATCCCATGCCATATGTTTGTCTATATAACAGCATTACAACATGTGGATGAACCCAGGTGTATGTGCCCATGTAATCAGTATGACATATTACTAATGTATGGCAGATAATATTTCCATATTCTAGGTATGCACATACACACCTGTGCCATACTGCAGCTGTCACTCTACATAGCATCATCCAATGTCAACAGTCCTCAGGAGGCATATTACTACAGCTGTTATGAAAGGAACATGTAATCAAATGGCAGCAGCGGCCACCAATACGGTAGCTCAAATCAAAGACTGGAATACACTGTTGTAGGGATACAGTACATCCACACCTCAATATAGCATGTGGATGACAACAACATTGGCATGTTCAATGTTCAGAGGGTAATATGACATTACTAGGCTACCAGCCAAGAACACATAAAATCCTAAAAATTAGTATATAATTAAAACCCAAATCTCTGTTTGTGATGGAAGATAGCAGGTGTATCTGCATACATGTTTGATTTAATATGGACTGCTTCTGTCCATATCTGACATATGCATGACCCCATGACAGAATTAGCAATTACACATCCATTGGTCTGGAGATGGCTTGCAGATGGTCATGGAGGCATTCTGCTTCACGATACATGCACACATCTTTGAGATTATGACATCCTTAATGTTCTGCAGAAAGGATTTTATGTGGACAGAGGGGAAAATGGGGGAAGTTTGATTCAGGGCTCTATGTAAAAGGTTCTCCTGAGTGTGAGTCAAAAGACATCATACAATGACCATAATATACCACCAAACACACACATAACATCTGCAAAGGGTCAAGTTTGAACACCAAACCTGTGTAGGTACAGAAGCTGTATGCCATACAGTGTAAGACTAACCCCACCACAGATGTCTGACTGTCAGTGTCACAGTATATGCTGAGAAGATGATATTTGGGTAGGAGTGTTTGATATAGCTGTGGGATGACATCATCAGTGTATGTTGAAAAGAAGATATTTGGGTAGGAGTGTCTGACATAGGTGTGGGATGGCATCATCAGTGTATGCTGAGATTAAGATGTCTGAGTAGGCGTGTCTGGCATAGCTGTGGGATGACATCATCAGTGTGTGCTGAGAAGAAGATGGTTGAGTAGGAGTGTCTGACATGGCTGTGGACTTGCATCCTGATGTAAAACTGTCTCTAGAATGACAGCTGAATGAACACACACAAGTTGACTGCTGTGAGATTAGAGCCCTTACTGATTTAGCTACACAAGCTATAAAATATAACACTTAATGCTAGAACCATCACTTAAGCATGGCTTTAATGCTGTTAGAGTGCGCTTTATAGCAGATGACATCATTACTGTATGCACAGAAAAACATGTTGGAAGGAGCATCTGACATAGATGCGGACTGACATCCTGGTGTAAAATTGCCTCCAGACTGATAGTTGAATGAACACACATGCACATTAACTGCTGTAAGACTAGAACCTCTACTTAGCTAATTACACATGCTAGAAAACTCAGTACTTAACACAAGCACCACCACACAAGTCTGTCTTTAACAATGTCAGACAGCACATTATAGAGGATGACATCATCAGTGTATGCAGAGTAGATGATATTGGCAGGAGTGTCTGACATGGCTATGGACTCACATTCTGGTGTAAAATTGTCTCCAGAGTGATAGTTGAATGAACATACACACTCAAGTTTACCGCTGTGAAATTAGAACCTTTATCTAATTACAAAAGCTAGAGACCACAGTGCTTAATGCTCATAGGTTCATAGGTTGGTACTAGGCTATCAGCCCTAGGGCCTATACAAGCCTAGCCATAACAATTCCCTGGATATTTCTTCCCACAATATTTACTTCCCTTGACTCCTGTCTAACAGGGAGACTGACATGGTCCCCAGGGTGAATTTCCTATCTCTCATACAGTCATCAAGGTTCCTTTTGAAGAGGGCCAAGGAGGTGCTCTGCTTGACATGTATGGGCAGTCTATTCCAGAGTATGGGGAGTCTCTGGGTCAGGAACCTATCCCTCCAGCATGTTTTGTTCATTGTGATGACAAGGTTTAGATCCCTGGAGCATGTGGCTCTGAAGGATTGGGATTTCTTTAAGTGAAGCATGTCCAACAGCTCAGGGTTTGACATGGCCTTGTATGTTTATCAGAGATTGCCTCTGAGTAGATGATATGCCACAGAGTATAGCTGGAGTTTTTTTAGATAGCATAGGGCATCTGCTTAGGCCTGTGATTCTTTTAGTGAGGTATTTCTGTGGCCTTTCCAGCTGTTGCAGATGTCTTGTGAGGTACATACCAAATGGGGCATTGTACTCTATAATGGGTCTAATGAGGGATGAGTACAGTGGGACAATGACCTCCTTTTTCTGGATGAAAAGCCCTTAGTGATGAGGTGTGTCACATAGAAGGATTTCCTGACTGTTGTGGCAATGTGGTTATCAAAGGTGAGACCACTGTCCACCTGTGTCCCTAAGTCTCTCATCACACTTTCAGTGTTTAGTGTACTGCCACCTATGTGGTAATTCATGGGTACATGTCTTTTCCCAAAGGGGATAACTATACATTTCATGGCATTAAGCTTGAGCCCATGGCTCTGGCACCAATCATCTGTTTCTGTAAGGCCCTTTTGTAGAATAGCCACATCATTTGGGGATTCAATAATGGCTCCCAGTTTGCAGTCATCTGTGCCCAGCTTAGTAAGTTTATCTATGATTCCAGACTGGGGGATGGTATTGAAGGCCTTGGAGAGGTCCAGATAGGCTGTGTGGACTGCCTTACCCTCGTCCACAGCTCTGGAGACTGATTCAAAGAAGTCAATCAGGTTCAGGAGACAAGATCGGCCCTTCACAAACCCAAACTGGGTGGGGTCCAGTATTTGAAGGTTGCCAATGCCTTTGTTTATAAGTTCCATGATAATGCGTTCCATGTCCATGCAGATCAGGCTTGCCAGACTGATGGGACGGTAGTTCCCGGGATCCAAGGTGGATCTCGCCCTTGTGGAGTGGGATAACTGTAGCTGTGCGCCACTCAGTGGGCATGAAGCCTGAGGTGAGGCTATGATTAAACATGACACTTAGGTGAGGTGTCAGTTCATTTTGTAGTTCATGTAGTACACAATCCAGGATGTCATCTGGTCCCATGGATGCTGTATTCTTAGCTTTGGAGAGTGCAGTTTCTACCTGTGTGGTCATGATTTACCGGAATTTGGCAATCTTTTGGTATTGAGATGGGCTCTTTAGGGGGTGAGATGGGGTGAAGTTCGCACTAAATCGATCTGCCAGGATACTGGCAATAACCTTGGGATCAGTATATTTAATGCCATTCTGTTGTAGCTCAGAGCAGATCTGAGCATTACCATTTAGATTCTTGACATAACTATAGAATTCCTTGTGGTTGTCTTTGGAATCTTTGGCAATTTTATTTTCGTAACTAGCTTTGGAGGATTTTATGAGGGATCTCAGCTTTTTACTGAGGCTGGAAAGGGAGTTTTTTGCATCCTGGAATTTTCCTCTTTTCTGCAACAGTTTCCTCCTTCTGTTGTATAGTTTGCTTGTGGCAGGGGACTACCAGATTGGCTTCCTTTTTTTGGAGGAGAGCTTCTTGGTTCTATTTGGGGTGGCATTATTCATGCATGAGTGGATGTGCTCATACAGTGCCTTAGTGTAGGATTCAGAAGTCGAACTTTCAGCTCCTGTCTGCATGGGTTTCATGAAGTTTGTCACTTCTGACTTGAGTAGCATGAAGTTGGCTTTGGAGAAGTTTTTTACGGAGGTTTCTTTACTGGGGGGTGGGATGCGGATGTCAAGGGTGATTAGCTTATGGTCAGACCCGACCAATGAAGGGGTGACCACTAGTGTGGAGCATCTATCTCCCATGTTGGTAATGACCAGGTTTAGGATATTGGAGTCCCTGGTGGGGCAATGGATTAGTTGATCCAAGACATTGAAATTTATGAATTCCAAGAACCATTGGGAAAAGGTGTTGGTACCTGAGTAGTTTTCCCAGTTAATGGCAAGGTTGTTGAAATCACCCAGTATTAGGGTTTTTGGTTGTATCTTAATATTTTCCAGTGTGTTTAGAAAGGTGTAGTGAGAATCTTGGGGCATAGTGGGGGATCTGTAGCAATCTACAGTTTGGATTGCAGGCTTACTTAGTGTTAGTTGCAGCTGGAGAATTTCAGATGCATTGTGTTGGGCAACTAGCCTGGAGGTGTGAATATCCATGGTGAATATGGTCACTCCTCCACCTTTAGTGTTTCAGTCTTGGTTTGGTGGCCGAAAAGTGTGGTAAGAGTTGTAGCCTGGTATTGCAGGGGTGCTCTCTGGAGCCTTGAACCAGGTCTCAGTTACTGCACAGATATTGATGTTCTCCATTTTTAGGAGTGCCTCGAGAGAGTGCATTTTGAGGTTTAGATTTCTAGCATTGAGTAGCATTACCTTCAGATTTTGCATGCTTGCATCTGTTACAGTGGTGGTTTTGTCCTTTGAACCTTGCCTAAAAAGGCACTATAGGGGTGGTAAGAGCTTTAGCCAGTAATCTGAATCCCAGGGGCGACAGTTGTAGACCATCTCTGGCAAAACATTGTGGTTTGTCGATCATGTCATCCCAGGCAGACAGATACTGGTTCCCCTTTGAATGACACCAGATGCTTAGCCAGTTGTTGAAGTCAATCATTTTGTCCTTATACTGTGGTATCATTCTGGGCGAAGGCAGGATGCTACTCAGGGCTAGGGTCATACCTGCCTGGGTCACATGATCTGAGACCTCTTCCATTTCTCTTTTCATGTAGTCCAGGGAGGTACGTCTCAAGTCATTCACTCCAACATGGACAATAATAGAGTCATATTTGTACTTGTTGTGGAGTGACTTGATTGCATGCATTATGTGGTGGATCCTGGCACCTGACAGGCAGCTCACTGTAATTTTCTCCTTGTTCAGCTTGGAAAGAGGGACATCAGTGTGCCTGACTATAGAGTCATCTATGACTAAAGTGTTGTGTACATTGTCTTGCCTTAGGGGCTGTTGTTGGGTGGCACACTGGTGTTGTGAGCTATGTGTTACTTTGGTTGTGACTGGTGTTTGCATTTCAGCTTCGGAGGTCCTTGTTGCTTGGGCAGGTTAATGATAAGGACCTTGCATATGTGGGTTTAGTGTTGCTATGTGTGGTTGTTGATGGTATGGGTTTTGAAGGGCTATGTGTTGCTTGAGGTGTAGTGCAGGTGTTAACTTCTCCTCTTAACTGAATAGCACAACTGCAGAAGTCTGATTTTAACACTGTCAGAGTACTATTTGTACAGGATGACATCATCAGTGTCCATTGAGCACAGGATGTTGTGAGGGCTGTATGAAATTGCTGTGGAGTCATGTAGAACTGAAAAAGTATCTTCTAAATCTTATTTGAGTGTAGGCGGCAGGGCTTGAACTCATGCTCAACTGACTATATACATACACACACAAAAGTTGACTGCTGTGAGATTAGAACCCCTACCTATCTAACTACACAAGCTAGAGAACACAGTAGTTAACATTCACACCACTGCAGAAGTCTGATTTTAATAGTGCCAAGGGTGCACTTTATAGGAAATTGCATCATCATAGTAACACAGGTAATATATACTCTTATGAGACTTGTTTGCAAAGCTAGGACTTGTGATATGATTATGTGAGTGCAGTTTGGAAAAGGATATATAAATACATCCTGGCAACCCAGGTGAAAGAAGTTGTCAAGAATGCATATTGCAGATGTGAGACAGACATGTACCTGTTTCTCAGGATGTTGTATAGATGACACACATAGACAAACACACCAGGCTGGATAAGGAGAAAGTCACGGTTAGTTGTCTTTCAGGGGCCATAATCCGCCATATCACACACTCAAGTCTCTCAACAATAGATACTGTTATGACTCTGTTGTAGTTCATGTCGGTGTGAATGACTTGAGACATACCTCCCTGGACTATATGAAGAGAGACAAGACTGAGCTCACTAAATATATGTCCCAGGTGGGTATGTCCCTAACCTTAAGCAGCATTCTACCATCACCCAGAATGATACCTCAACAGAAACAGAAAATGATTGACTTTAACAATTGGCTGTTTCTGGTGTCATTCCAGGGGCTCCAGTACCTAACAGCCTGGGAAGATATGATCACCAGACCATGATGCTTTCCCAGAGATGGCCTGCATCTGTCTCACTTGGGATTCAGGCTTCTGGCAATGGGTCTTGCCTGCCATAGTGCCTTTTTTAGAAAAAGTGATGAGATTAAAACTACCAACATAAAAATTTCAACAAAACACAAATTAAAGGTCATGCTGATAAACACTAGGAGTCTAAACATGAAACTGCACTCATTGCAAGGATTGTTAACCCTGGAAAATGGGGACATCTGCGCAGTCACAGAAACCTGGTTCAAAGCTGCGGAGAGCACCCCAGCCTTGCCTGGTTACTCATCCTATCATACATTCAGACCCCAAACTGTGGGTAGTAAAGCCAAAGGAGATGGTGTTTTAATATATATTAAAGACATACACACTTCCAGGCTGGTCAAACAGTATGACACATAGGAGATACTCCAGGTGCAGTCAACCATTGCTAAGACTGTTGTACAAATCATAGCTAGCTACCGGACCCCAAATGTGTCTCAAGATGTCCAATCTGCCTATCTGAACCTCTTTAAATCTATCAGCATTCAACCCTTTACCCTGATCCTGGGTGACTTTAACTACACAAACACAGACTGGAAGAACTACTCATGCCAGAACACAAATGCCCAGAGATGCCTCAATTTTATCAATGAAAATGCTTTGGGACAGCTAGTTGATACCCCCACAAAGGTAATAATATCTTAGGCTTGGTACTAACCAACATGAGTAACCACTGCAGCATCCCTGCAGTATCATCCTCCCTGGTAAGATCCGACCATAAAGTGGTCACTTTCGAAGTCACCATCTCCCCCGGCCCCCGTCTAGCTAGGGTCAAACAAATAAAACTCACCAAAGCTGATTACAGCCTCCTGAAGGATGGTATAAACAGCTTCACAGCCCCCTCCCTCTCTAGGAACTGGCACCAGTATCCAAAACTACACCAAAGCACTATATGGACATTTATATAGATGCATGGAATCAGGAATACCTGACAAGACTAAATCATCCTCTGCAAGAAAAGTAAACCTGTCTGGTGGACATCTGCAATAAATAAACTTTATAACAAAAAAATGCTGACCAGGACCAAGAAGGAACAGGTGCCCAACTGGAAGCAATCTCTCTTTAGCCTGAACAAGCAAATAAGAGCACTAGTGAAATCCTCCAAAGCAAACTTCGAGTCCAAATTGGCCATATCTACTAGAAACAATCATAAGGACTTCTTCACATATCTCCACAATCTCAAAGGAAGTACCCAGATCTGTTCAGAAATGGTGGCCAAGGACAACACATATAGAAATATTGTAGATATAGCAAACTTGCTGGCTGACAGATTCAACGAAAATTTCACCCCTCTGCCCCCATCAGTAAATAAGGACATTCCCAGTATCTGCCCCCTTCCCCTCATGTTTAAGGATCAGGTCATCACTGTTCTTTCAAAGGCAAAAAATACAGCCTCCATGGGACCCGATAACATCCCAGGCTGCATCCTACATGAACTCAGGCAGGCACTTGCAGCACCATTAGGCACCCTATTCAACCAAAGCCTGAGTACTGGCTTTGTTCCAGCTGAGTGGAGAACAGCCACTGGCATCCCTTTACACAAATTTGGAGCATCCACTGATTCAGGAAACTATAAACCCATCAGTCTAACTAGCCTGATCTGCAAGGCCATGGAATGGGATTATCATGCACCTCATTAACAAGGACATTGGCAGCCTCCAAACACTCGATCCCAAACAGTTTGGGTTTGTTGAGGGGAGGTCATGTCTGCTAAATTTGGTCAACTTTTCTAAGACAGTCACCAAAGCTGTGGACAAGGGGAAGATGGTGCACACCGCCTAACCTTGACCTGGCCAAAGCCTTCAACACTATTCCCCACTTGGGCATAATAGATAAACTCTCTCAGCTAGGTATCAATCCATATGTTATCAGATGGGTAGCTAACTGATAGATCCCACCTAATCAAAATAGGGGAAGCCATCTCAAGCAGTAGACTCATATCACGCAGAGTACCCCAGGGTTTGGTCTTGGGGCGTCTATTATTTGGGATATACGTTTCTGAGGTACAGGCCAAAACCAGTGGGCTATGGCTGACCAAGTCTGCAGATGACTGCAAGCTGGGTGCTGTCATCAATTCCCCTAGTGGAGGGGACATCCTCCAAGAGGGTCTCACTCAGACATATGACTGGTACCAGAAACATGGCCTCAAGCTGAATATCAAAAAATGCATCATCATCCCCTTTGTGGAGTGTGATGTCCCCACAAATTATCACATTAACAACAACATCCTAAACACACAATCAGTCGTGAGGGACTTGGGCACCCAGACTGATAGGAACCTGATTTTTGACCACCATGTTGGTTCCATTATAGAGAAAGCTTTCTACATGGCCCACCTCATAAGTAAGGGTATCTCATCCAGGGGCAAGGAAGTCAAAATATCCCTGTATTCTTCCCTTATAAGGGCTATTATTGAGTACAATGCCTGGTTCAGCATGTACCTCGCAAAGCACATGCAGCAGCTGGAGAGACCACAGAGGTTCCTCACCAGGGGAATCCAGGGCCTCAAAATATCTACCCTACACAGATAGGCTAAAAGCCCTATCCCTCTACTCAGTTTCATGCAGACTCCTCAGAGGTGACTTCTGTCTGGCATACAAGGCAATCTCAGACCCCACCTTGATGGGACTGCTGCATATCCACAAGTCAAGCTTCATTCGAGTAACCAGCATGCGTGGCCTCAACCTGGTCTGTGACATCAATAGGTCTTGTTGGCAGGACAGATTTGTGTCCCAGTGACTCCCCCATCTGTGGAATAGACTCCCTCTCCACGTCAAGCAGAGTACCTCTTCACCTCTTTTTAAGTGCAACCTGGATAACTGGATGCGAAATAGAAAATACATCCCTGGGATTCCACCTATGTCCCTGCTGGACAGAGGCAACAGGTGCTGATTTGTCTAAACATGTCCTAAACTCTTGGTTAGGCTTATAAGGGCCTCAGGGCCAATAGTCTAGCAACCTCCTATGATCCTATGATGAGCAGTAGCAATGATAGCATTATGTGTATTTATATTCAGATGAAGGTATGTCCACATTAATACAAGTTACCGACAATATTAATGGGATATGATCATGGATGACCATTGTTCAGTGTCACTACGCACTCATACCAAATGCAACAATGCAGTTACGCTCTGTAATTCTGGAGTCTGTTTGACAATGGCCCAAGTCCTGATATATCATTTGCAAGTGCATTGCTGCAGGGCACACATGAACAGCAGAAAGTATATGTCCAGTGAAGCACACATGTCTCTGCCCTTCTCCTGTGTTTATGAATGTGTTTCCATGTTGTGGAGAATTACAGCCCAGTAACCAGAGTCAGGCATGCTAAATACCTCTTCACACAGTGAATCGCCGAGAAACCGATTTGTGCACATGATGGCCAAGTATTAGTGCATACATGGCTTGAATTTCAGAAATTCAAGTTGGACTTGTAAAGTCTGGGTGGCACAGTGGTGCAGCGCTGGCACTGTCACCTCACAGCAAGAGGTTCACCGGTTCAGTTCTCGGTTGGGGTGCCTTCTGTGCGGAGTCTGCATGTCCTCTCTGCATTTGTGTGGGTTTCCTCTGGGTACTCCAGTTTCCTCCCATGTTACAAAGACATGCATCCGGAGTGTTTCTACCAGGGCCTCTGCTGAAAATTGGCTTTGTTCCAAGTCAGACTTTCCTGGTTAACAAATGTTAAATAAATAAAATAAAAATATCAGTGTACACTGGTACTCACTGCCAAAATGTGCACAAATACGGATATAGAGTAACTGACCGGATTGGGGTTAACTGCAAAATACATGTGTTTGTTGTTAATGTTTCATGTGTCAGGCTTGCTAAACATGTTATCAGAGACATTTCTGGCAGACAGTATGATGTACATGTTGTAGGCTATGTTTGAAATGTTGGGACCAAAAATTTATTCCATAAATAACTGTTGTTGCCTTACCTGTTTGCATGATGTTAAGCACCGAGCAAGTTAACTTTCATTTGGTTTGCCTTCCTTCATGCAAACAGGCTCAGTGGCAATGCACTCTAGACAGTACTGAGTGTGGAAAATAGACCTGCTGCCTAGCTTTCTCTGTGACACAGGGTATAAGGGTAGTGGACTCCTGGTCAGAGCACAGGTGACCAGGGTTCAGATCTAGATGATTCTCTTTTTTTTCACAAATGGTGTCCGGATGTCATTTGCTAAGTAAATGTGATCAGGAATTTAAAGGTAGCAATCAATGACTATACTAAGGTGTGTGTCTTCCCCAAATTGCATCAGTACTGCCTACCTCAATACACTTCTATAAGTAGTAGCTGTTTTGCAGGCCTCACTGCACTTCACAAGTTAATTGATTGCACAGCTTTTCTACAATGACAAAGGGTGCTACATCTTTTGAAATGATTAGTATGACTCAGCTGATAAGCTAAGTATTAATGTAGGGCTGGATACCCTGTAAAGTGTGTGCAGTCTGCTTCTTCACAGTAAGGACAGTTTCCACATCATATTAGATAAACATTTCATCCATCATCACCTGAATATAACACAAAGGGAACCCTACAGCAGATATTGAAACCTTGCACACTACAAGAGCCCTGATCACCTACTGAATCATGGTAACATGTTTGCATTATCCATCAGCAAAGTCATGTCAATATGTCGAAACCATGAGATGGCCTATGACCTGTACATCCATCAGCCTAATAGATACTCACCTGTAAAGAGAAGTGGGAGTGAAGGGGTGAATACAAGGAGAGACGGACATACACATAACAATGTTTGGTGTCATGCAACATTCATGGACATGTTTTGGTCTGTTCTCATTATTAAGCTGCTATGCCCTGCAGCATGAAGTGAAGGACGGCAGGATACTGAAGGGTTAGTAGAGGCCTAGGGACAGCAGACTTATGACAAGCAGAAAAAGCTTGGATAAATATGTCACAGTTGTGGGATGGATGTCAATACAAATACTTTTTGGCCAGTATCCAATATGTTAGGATGTGGGTCATTAAACATTTTATAGTCACATAACATCACACTAAGAAAGGATGTGAGATACATCTGTAATCAAACCCTTGATGCTAGAGGCAAAAAAAAGTCTTCAGTCAAGTGATTTATGTCAACACCCCACATAGGAAGTTACACTTTGTTACATCCAGCAGTGTACAGAACTGTCAGGCTAACCATTTAAAAGTAGTGCCTTTTGTCTGCCTTAACTCTGTATTCCTATAGTGCGGCATGTTTAAGCACCATTGTGCAGAGATAACTGGACTAGTGTGGCTGATGGCAAAAATTCACAAGGTTTTGCCATAAGACAAGCAAACCATTCACTGCTGCTTGGCACTGGTGCACAATGCCAAACTCTGCGCAAATGCAGAAGACAAAAAGTGAAGGCTTTATTATGGGCCATTTCTGTCCATGTGTGTGGTGTATGATTCTATTTTTTTTGACCAGATTAAAGGTGTGAAAATGGAGTAGATAGGAAAGTGATGAAATTGGGGGGCAAGCAGGAGGAAGAATAAAGGGGAAGCAATAAAAGAATTTGCAGGAGGGAATTAGGAAAGAACCAGAGATCTCCACTTCTTCAACACAGTGATGTGCACATGTAGAGACAATGTGATGAATTTGGACTGTCGCCACAACATAGATGGGTGACAACTATGCAATAATGTCATATAGCCAACTGGACCAAATCAAGTGTGTGGAGAGCTGGGACATGTTTTTCTTTTGTGTGGAACAAGTACCTGTTTTTTTATTTTGGATTTCAAAAAGAGAGGAATTTTGGGGAAGGGACATAGGATTCTGAGGGTCAGGTAGGCAGGGTAAGGGAGGAAGCAAGTGCAGATAAAAATGACAAACAAGATAGCCACAAGGATGGTGATGGAAAAAAGGTTGGGGGATACCATGATTGGGGGTAGGTAGGGGGCATCAAAGGCACATGCCTGTCAAGTGTGGTAACAGTGAGAATCTAGTCCTCACCCTCAGAACTGTCATCACTATCCCCTTCCTCAGTTCCTTGTGAGACTGCTTGATGTGGAAAGTCTTTTTTCTATTTGAATGAGCATCCTCTCCAGGTGGCTGATGCAGGCAGCAGATCCAGTCTGTATTATATCATGCACCTTCCGTGGCAGCTCCTGGCAGGTGACATAATCACCGCCTCCACCAATACTCCTGGAGGGTACCACTGCACCAGCAGTCAGGGCAATATTACCTGCTGCAGATGGGCCAGGTAGTGCAGGGTTGTGGAGGCAATACTGCCAGGTTGCACCCAGGGATGCTGCATTTTGGTGCAGCAGCCAGTGGAGGGTTGGCAGGCCGAGCTACAGCTGTTCACCTACTTCCCTTTCTTGTAAAGCATTTGGTTGTTGTCAGAAAGCTATGACATTAGAATAGTGTGATTCCAGTTAACCCACAAAAAAGAGAGAGACAGAGATAAGGGGTGGGGTGAGAAAAAGAAAATAGATGACCATGATATGTCACATTAATGCTTTATTACAATAAATACTGTTTTATTATTACACTAACTATCCAGCTTTCACAATCCAAAAATGATTGTGAATTGTTACAAGTAATCCTTGGAATATGCACATATTCCATAGATGCTTTTAAAGATACTACACATTAACTTAACAACATGGCAGTAAAGCCAATATTACTGCATTTCAAATATAAAAATGGTACTTGCTGAATGCCAGTCTACAGGTTACTTGTGGCAATTGAACCAACATAATCTGAATACACTATTACATTTGCCTACTTCAATTACCAAGAGCTACAGCAGACAGCATGCATGCTTGCTGTTACAGTTAAGCTATGCATGCTTGCTGTTACAGTTAAGCTATGTATGCTTGCTGTTACACTTAAGCTATGCATTCTTGCTGTTACAGTTAAGGCATGCATGCTTACTATTACAGTTAAGCTATGCATGCTTGCTGTTACAGTTAAACATGCTTGCTGTTACAGTTAAGCTATGCATGCTTGCTGTTACATTTAAGATATGCATGCTTGCTGTTACAATTAAGATATGCATGCTTGCTGTTACAGTTAAGCTATGTATGCTTGCTGTTACACTTAAGCTATGCATTCTTGCTGCTACAGTTAAGCTATGCATGCTTGCTGTTACAGTTAAGGCATGCATGCTTACTATTACAGTTAAGCTATGCATGCTTGCTGTTACAGTTAAACATGCTTGCTGTTACAGTTAAGCTATGCATGCTTGCTGTTACATTTAAGATATGCATGCTTGCTGTCACAGTTAAGCTATGTGTGCTTGCTGTTACAGTTAAGCTATGCATGCTTGCTGTTACATTTAAGATATGCATGCTTGCTGTCACAGTTAAGCTATGTGTGCTTGCTGTTACAGTTAAGCTATGCATGCTTGCTGTTACATTTAAGATATGCATGCTTGCTGTTACATTTAAGATATGCATGCTTGCTGTCACAGTTAAGCTATGTGTGCTTGCTGTTACAGTTAAGCTATGCATGCTTGCTGTTACATTTAAGATATGCATGCTTGCTGTTACAATTAAGATATGCATGCTTGCTGTCACAGTTAAGCTATGTGTGCTTGCTGTTACAGTTAAACATGCTTGCTGTTACATTTAAGATATGCATGCTTGCTGTTACAATTAAGATATGCATGCTTGCTGTCACAGTTAAGCTATGTATGCTTGCTGTTACAGTTAAGCTATGTATGCTTGCTGTTACACTTAAGCTATGCATTCTTGCTGCTACAGTTAAACTATGCATTCTTGCTGTTACAGTTAAGGCACGCATGCTTACTATTACAGTTAAGCTATGCATGCTTGCTGTTACAGTTAAACATGCTTGCTGTTACAGTTAAGCTATGCATGCTTGCTGTTACATTTAAGATATGCATGCTTGCTGTCACAGTTATGCTATATGTGCTTGCTGTTACAGTTAAGCTATGCATGCTTGCTGTTACATTTAAGATATGCATGCTTGCTGTCACAGTTAAGCTATGTGTGCTTGCTGTTACAGTTAAGCTATGCATGCTTGCTGTTACATTTAAGATATGCATGCTTGCTGTCACAGTTAAGCTATGTGTGCTTGCTGTTACAGTTAAGCTATGCATGCTTGCTGTTACATTTAAGATATGCATGCTTGCTGTCACAGTTATGCTATATGTGCTTGTTGTTACAGTTAAGCTATGCATGCTTGCTGTTACATTTAAGATATGCATGCTTGCTGTTACAGTTAAACATGCTTGCTGTTACAGTTAAGATATGCATGCTTGCTGTTACATTTAAGATATGCATGCTTGCTGTCACAGTTAAGCTATGTGTGCTTGCTGTTACATTTAAGATATGCATGCTTGCTGTCACAGTTAAGCTATGTGTGCTTGCTGTTACAGTTAAGCTATGCATGCTTGCTGTTACATTTAAGATATGCATGCTTGCTGTCACAGTTAAGCTATGTGTGCTTGCTGTTACATTTAAGATATGCATGCTTGCTGTTACAATTAAGATATGCATGCTTGCTGTTACAATTAAGCTGAACTTGATACTGATCTAGGGAATCACAATATATTTATTACAATAAGGGTCAGTTGTGCTGCAGACATTCCCGTTGCCTCATGGAGTCACTTCTGTCTCTCAGCATGTGCCTTCCTGTTCGCCAAGTTTTCCTCTGCAGTTGTAAAATAGAAAGTGAAAGAAGAGACATGAAAGCATTATGCATACCAGTCTTGGCTATCTACAGCATTCCATATAATTTCAAGTTGCTTGATCTATATATTTCTATAACTGGGGGTGTCAGCAGTTCAATACTCATCAAGCTACTGGTTGAGTTGCGCCTGCTTGTGCATCTTTAGGTCACTGTAGTGGTGCCTACACTGCTCCCCAGTGTGTGGTATGCCAGTCACACTAGGGACAGCCTTGTACTGACACCCACTATAGTCCCCTTGCAGCAGCCTATGGCTGTAGAGCTTCATGAGGAGTGAAAGAAATATTTTTTGACTCCTCCACACCCCACCCCACCTCTGTGTCCTGAATTTGGCACCATCCTTCTCATCTCCTGCCATGTCTGCAAAGGTCCTTCAACAACAGTTATAATGTTTTCCCACCAATTTGTGATATCATGTTTTATGACCAGTGGGCAAACATGCACAACCATGACAACTGCGTTTGCATGATTATAAGTGAAGCGAAACATTGACAAAGAGGAAGGGAGTTTTTGAAACAGCAGTGATAATGTGACATTTGGCATATATTTATGGCATGTATGCTGCTACACCTGGTCACACTTTGTCCACTAGTCAATAATGAAATGCTAAATTATTTGGTTTTGAAGCTATGACTCTTGAGGGATCGATAGGAAGACTTGACACATATGTTGTGTGGCCTTAACACACTGTTAAAAGTAATTTGTACAATGTGGGGTTCAAACCTATGTAAAAGGGAATTTATACATTTCCTCACTGGTGATTATTCCTCATTGCTACAGAACATGTGTTTGACAACCATGGTCATTACAGATTTACAGCTTAAATAGTGACTGTTGCTATACTTCAGTTAGGCCTGTATGTGTATGACATTAAAAATCCTGGCTTATGCATTCTCAGGTGTGATGCAGGTCTACTGTCTGACAATATACTGGAAATGGACAGACTGCATGACTTTAGTAAAGGAATCTGGAGCTATGATGTATACCACACAACACATTCTGTTTTGCAGTTATACTTGGGTTATGGGAGGGGTGTAGATGACTGTCCGTTAACTACTGTGTCCATCAGAGATGTGCAGCTGCAGTTTTTATCACATAATCATCATTGTCATGCTAAACTAGTTGCACACACAACACATATGCTACCTACAAAAGTATGTATGTGTAAGCACTACTGATAGCTTTCTGTCAATCAACCTGCTATACATAGCTATTGCTATGTAGTATTACTTTTATAATCAAAGTTTTGTGAAAAATGACAGTGGGACACCCTTACTAAAAAGCAGAGTGTGTTGAATTTGAACCTTGGCTCACCTGTGTTCTGATCATGGACTCATTGCACTTACACCTGGTGCTACAGGGAAAGTTAGGCAGCAGGTGTATTTTCCAGACTCAGTACTGCACGTACACTTGGTGCCACAGGGAAAACTAGGCAGCAGGTGTATTTTCTAGACTCAGTACTGCACTTACACCTGGTGCCACAGGGAAAGCCAGGCAGCAGGTGTATTTTATAGACTCCATACTGCACTTACACCTGGCATCACAGGGAAAGTTAGGCAGCAGGTGTATCTTTTAGACTCAGTACTGCACTTACACCTGGTGCCACAGGGGAAAGCTAGGCAGCAGGTATATTTTATAGACTCCATAATGCACTTACACCTGGTATCACAGGGAAGGCTAGGCAGCAGGTGTATTTTCCAGACTCAGTACTGCACTTACACCTGGTGTCACAGGGAAGGCAAGGCAGCAGGTGTATTTTTTAGACTCAGTACTGTACTTACACCTGGTGTCATAGGGAAAGTTAGGCACCAGGTGTATTTTCCAGACTCAGTAACACCTGGTGTCATAGGGAAAGCTAGGCAGTAGGTGTATTTTCCAGACTCAGTACTGCACTTACACCTGGTGCCACAGGGAAAGCTAGACAGCAGCTGTATTTTCTAGACTTAGTGCTGCACTTACACGTGGTGCCACAGGGAAAGCTAGGCAGAAGGTGTATTTTCTAGATTCAGTGCTCCACTTACACCTGGTGCACAGGAAAGGCTAGGCAGCAGGTGAAGTTTCTAGATTCAGTGCTCCACTTACACCTGGTGCCTCAGAGAAAGCTAGGCAGCAGGTGTATTTTGCAGACTTAGTCCTGCACTTACACCTGGCACCACAAGGAAAGCTAGGCAGCAGGTAACATATATTACTTGTGTAAATACTCATTATGACCCTTCCTCAGTAAAAATAACTCCGACCCACTTTACCTATGTTCTATATTTTTTAACTCAACATATTTACATCTTGCGCCACAGAGACAGTCAGATGACAGGTGGAATTTCTGCAGTCATTACCATCCATGTTGCTGACCACCACATACTGCCGATAAGCATGTTTGCCCTCTAGAAGGTGACTGATAATAAATTTACAGTTTTAAAAAGCTAACCATGTTTGCTCTATGCCACATGCTGTGCACATGGAAAAGATAAGAAAAGGATAAAGAAAGGGAAACAGATGTGAATATGAACCATTGGATTACTGCACCTACACAATACAGCTGTAGTGAGTTATCTTTCTTTGCCACAGACAGATGTGAATATGAACCATCGGAGTACTGCACCTACACAATACAACTGTAGTGCATTATTTATCTTTGCCACAGACAGGTGTGAATATGAACCATCAGAGTACTGCACCTACATAATACAGCTGTAGTGCGTTATCTTTCTTTGCCACAGACAGATGTGAATATGAACCATCGCAGTACTGCACCTACACAATACAGCTGTAGTGTGTTATCTTTCTTTGCCACAGACAGGTGTGAATATGAACCATCGGAGTACTGCACCTACACAATACAGCTGTAGTGCGTTATCTTTCTTTGCCACAGACAGATGTGAATATGAACCATCGGAGTACTGCACCTACACAATACAGCTGTAGTGCGTTATCTTTCTTTGCCATAGACAGGTGTGAATATGAACCATCGGAGTACTGCACCTCCACAATACAGCTGTAGTGCATTATCTTTCTTTTCCACAGACAGATGTGAATATGAACCATCAGAGTACTGCACCTACACAATACAGCTGTAGTGCGTTATCTTTCTTTGCCACAGACAGATGTAAAGATGAACCATCGGAGTACTGCACCTACACAATACAGCTGTAGTGCGTTATCTTTCTTTGCCACAGACAGATGTAAATATGAACCATTCAGAGTACTGCACCTTTACAATACAGCTGTAGTGCGTTATCTTTCTTTGCCACAGACAGATGTAAATATGAACCATCGGAGTACTGCACCTTCACAATACAGCTGTAGTGCATTATCTTTCTTTGCCACAGACAAATGTGAATATGAACCATCGGAGTACTGCACCTACACAATACAGCTGTAGTGCGTTATCTTTCTTTGCCACAGACAGATGTAAATATGAACCATCGGAGTACTGCACCAACACAATACAGCTGTAGTGCGTTATCTTTCTTTGCCACAGACAGATGTGAATATGAACCATCGGAGTAGTGCACCTACACAATACAGCTGTAGTGCGTTATCTTTCTTTGCCACAGACAGATGTGAATATGAACCATCGGAGTACTGCACCTACACAATACAGCTGTAGTGCATTATCTTTCTTTGCCACAGACAGATGTGAATATGAACCATCAGAGTACTGCACCTACACAATACAGCTGTAGTGTATTATCTTTCTTTGCCACAGACAGATGTGAATATGAAGCATTGGAGTACTGCACCTACACAATACAGCTGTAGTGTGTTATCTTTCTTTGCCACAGACAGATGTGAATATGAACCATCTGGGTACTGCACCTCCACAATACAGCTGTAGTGCGTTATCTTTCTTTGCCACAGACAGATGTGAATATGAACCATCGGAGTACTGCACCTACACAATACAGCTGTAGTGCGTTATCTTTGTTTGCCACAGACAGATGTGAATATGAACCATCGGAGTACTGCACCTACACAATACAGCTGTAGTGCATTATCTTTCTTTGCCACAGACAGATGTGAATATGAACCATCGGAGTACTGCACCTACACAATACAGCTGTAGTGTGTTATCTTTCTTTGCCACAGACAGATGTGAATATGAACCATTGGAGTACTGCACCTACACAATACAGCTGTAGTGTGTTATCTTTCTTTGCCACAGACAGATGTGAATATGAACCATCGAAGTACTGCACCTACACAATACAGCTGTAGTGCGTTATCTTTCTTTGCCACAGACAGATGTGAATATGAACCGTCGGAGTACTGCACCTACACAATACAACTGTAGTGCCTTATCTTTCTTTGCCACAGACAGATGTGAATATGAACCATCGGAGTACTGCACCTACACAATACAGCTGTAGTGCGTTATCTTTCTTTGCCAGACAGATGTGAATATGAACCATCGAAGTACTGCACCTACACAATACAGCTGTAGTGCGTTATCTTTCTTTCCCACAGACAGATGTGAATATGAACCATCGGAGTACTGCACCTACACAATACAGCTGTAGTGCGTTATCTTTCTTTGCCACAGACAGATGTGAATATGAACCATCGGAGTACTGCACCTACACAATACAGCTGTAGTGCGTTATCTTTCTTTGCCACAGACAGATGTGAATATGAACCATCGGAGTACTGCACCTACACAATACAGCTGTAGTGCATTATCTTTCTTTGCCACAGTCAGATGTGAATATGAACCATTGGAGTACTGCACCTACACAATACAGCTGTAGTGCGTTATCTTTGCCACAGACAGATGTGAATATGAACCATCGGAGTACTGCACCTACACAATACAGCTGTAGTGTGTGATTTTTCTTTGCCATAGACAGATGTGAATATGAACCATCGGAGTACTGCACCTACACAATACAGCTGTAGCGCGTTATCTTTCTTTGCCACAGACAGATGTGAATATGAACCATTGGAGTACTGCACCTACACAAAACAGCTGTAGTGCGTTATCTTTCTTTGCCACAGACAGATGTGAATATGAACCATCGCAGTACTGCACCTACACTATACAGCTGTAGTGCGTTATCTTTCTTTGCCACAGACAGATGTGAATATGAACCATCAGAGTACTGCACCTACACAATACAGCTGTAGTGCGTTATCTTTGCCACAGACAGATGTGAATATGAACCATCGGAGTACTGCACCTACACAATACAGCTGTAGTGCGTGATCTTTCTTTGCCACAGACAGATGTGAATATGAACCATCGGAGTACTGCACCTACACAATACAGCTGTAGCGCATTATCTTTCTTTGCCACAGACAGATGTGAATATGAACCATTGGAGTACTGCACCTACACAAAACAGCTGTAGTGCGTTATCTTTCTTTGCCACAGACAGATGTGAATATGAACCATCGCAGTACTGCACCTACACTATACAGCTGTAGTGCGTTATCTTTCTTTGCCACAGACAGATGTGAATATGAACCATCAGAGTACTGCACCTACACAATACAGCTGTAGTGCATTATCTTTCTTTGCCACAGACAGATGTGAATATGAACCATCGGAGTACTGCACCTACACAATACAGTTGTAGTGCGTTATCTTTCTTTGCCACAGACAGATGTGAATATGAACCATCGGAGTACTGCACCTACAAAATACAGCTGTAGTGCGTTATCTTTCTTTGCCACAGACAGATGTGAATATGAACCATCGGAGTACTGCACCTACACAATACAGCTGTAGTGCGTTATCTTTCTTTGCCACAGACAGATGTGAATATGAACCATCACAGTAATGTACCTACACAATATAGCTGTAGTGCGTTATCTTTCTTTGCCACAGACAGATGTGAATATGAACCATCGGAGTACTGCACCTACACAATACAGCTGTAGTGCGTGATCTTTCTTTGCCACAGACAGATGTGAATATGAACCATCGGACTACTGCACCTACACAATACAGCTGTAGTGCGTGATCTTTCTTTGCCACAGACAGATGTGAATATGAACCATTGGAGTACTGCACCTACACAATACAGCTGTAGTGCGTTATCTTTCTTTGCCACAGACAGATGTGAATATGAACCATCGGAGTACTGCACCTACACAGTACAGCTGCAGTGCGTTATCTTTCTTTGCCACAGACAGATGTGAATATGAACCATCGGAGTACTGCACCTACACAATACAGCTGTAGTGCGTTATCTTTATTTGCCACAGACAGGTGTGAATATGAACCATCGCAGTACTGCACCTACACAATACAGCTGTAGTGCGTTATCTTTCTTTGCCACAGACAGATGTGAATATGAACCATCGCAGTACTCCACCTACACAATACAGCTGTAGTGCGTTATCTTTCTTTGCCACAGACAGATGTGAATATGAACCATCAGAGTACTGCACCTACACAATACAGCTGTAGTGTGTTATCTTTCTTTGCCACAGACAGATGTGAATATGAACCATCGGAGTACTGCACCTACACAATACAGCTGTAGTGCGTTATCTTTCTTTGCCACAGACAGATGTGAATATGAACCATCGGAGTACTGCACCTACACAATACAGCTGTAGTGCGTTATCTTTCTTTGCCACAGACAGATGTGAATATGAACCATCGGAGTACTGCACCTACACAATACAGCTGTAGTGCATTATCTTTCTTTGCCACAGACAGATATGAATATGAATCATCGGAGTACTGCACCTACACAATACAGCTGTAGTGCGTTATCTTTCTTTGCCACAGACAGATGTGAATATGAACCATTGGAGTACTGCACCTACACAATACAGCTGTAGTGTGTTATCTTTCTTTGCCACAGACACATGTGAATATGAACCATCGGAGTACTGCACCTACACAATACAGCTGTAGTGCATTATCTTTCTTTGCCACAGACAGGTGTGAATATGAACCATCGGAGTACTGTACCTACACAATACAGCTGTAGAGCATTATCTTTCTTTGCCACAGACAGATGTGAATATGAACCATCGGAGTACTGCACCTACCCAATACAGCTGTAGTGCATTATTTTTCTTTGCCACAGACACCGTTTTGCAATAGCAAACAAATAATGTGCATACGAACAATTAACATTTCATACCCAGTAATTAACAGCTCATACAGCTGGACATTCTCAGTTGATTGTAAATGTGTACATAACATATTTAGTGGAATGAGTGATCACACATTATTTATGAATACATTTGCAAAACTGCAGCTCTGCCTTTTCTTTGCATTCTGAAAATCCTTCCCTTATCTCTGCTTTGATATCACACATGCAATCTGTAGTGCATATTCTCTCATGATTCTTTCAAGGTGTGATACAATTACATGACAGTCAACAACAGTTTTCAGCAAAGGCAGGAAACTGTGTTATGTCAAGGAGATACGCATGCAGGGTGTTTGGTTTTGTTTAAAAGCTGACTGTAGTTAGTTTCACACTGTAAATGTATCCTGACTGACACTCCCACTTCACTGAAGGGTGTGCGTGATCATGTTTTGCTTCAGTTGGACTAATCATTCGCAGTTGTAAGCCATGACTATCTAACAGTGGTGTAGAAGCTACATTATGTTTACATGTGCTACACAAAGTCAAAAGTTTGGTATTTAGCAATTCTAAGGAGTTCACACCTCATTTGCATCTTTGGAGTACTCAGAGGGGTGAATCTAGACTGAAAGGTAACTGTGTAGCGAGGGAGCTTGACGGGCCAAAGACTGTTTTCAAGCATGCTTGTTTTTTCCTTCACTTGCGGGAGTGTAGGGATAAGTACGCTTTTTGGAATGCTTTTTCTGCACTGGGTATTTCAGTTGCATGTAACAGTTTATTTGGTAAACTGCATAATTATATGTTACAGATGTCAGGCATATCAGATATTGATGGCACTGCTGGATAACATGAACACACATTCTACCTAAGTACATTTCCAAGTACCAGTTAGGCAGGTATCTGCCATTCATTCATGTTCTTACACATTTATTTTTCTATTACAGTTTCAACACGTACCTTGATGGTCCTGCAGTTACAACTATTGTAATTTTGGGCTGACTGTTTGAGACTAGCAGTACACCACCATTACATGGGGAAGTAAAGGTTGTGAGTATTGCATGGCATCAGTTTTACTGTATGTATGTGCGTAGGATGAAAGGTGTACCCCTTAGGTGGTCGGTATGTGTGCTATCCATTGAATCTTAGCCCGGGCGTGGGCATATTGTGCAGGCCTACGTCTAACTACACCCACAGCAGCTGGGGATTCCCCCCTCTGACTCCTCACCTATGTGTGGATGTGGTGACCTTGCCAGTGGTGATAGAATGTTTGTTTCTAGCCCTTGGTGTTCATGCTGCAGCTGTTTGTGCAGGATAATATTGTGCAAGATAGCACAGGCACAAATACTGGGATCATGATGAACAGCCCCCCCCCCTGATGTATCTAGGCACTGAAACCATGACTTCAATGCTAAAAAACATAGCTGTATGACATTTCTTGTTTGAGCATGTGCCTCATTATAGTGTTCCTCAGTGGGTCTGTGTGCATGTCTGATGGGTGTCATCAGCCATGGTTTCAGTGCATACATACTCTGCATCCCCCAGAAAATGGCCTTGTGCATTTTTTTACATTTACACTTATCAGTTTTAAGCAGTTTTAGCTTTAACTCACTTTAGATGATGGCTCAGGGAGAACATCTGAAAACAAAGTTACAGAAGTGAGAAGCTGTTTATGTTGAGTGGCAGGCCATTTTTGTCACAGCCATCATTGCAGCAATGTTGTATCTTTCGGCTTTTCCCAGTTAGGGGTCACCACAGCGGAACTCCGGTCCGCTAATGATTGGCAGTAGATTTTTACGTACTGAGTTGCCAGCCCTGATGCACAACCTTCAACGAAGGTACGCCCATTCACGCATGTCTCCACACAGAAGACACTTTAGCTGAGAATCAAACAGGACTACATCTTACTGTGAGGCGACAACGCTACCGCATCACCACCACCGCATGATATCAGTAAAAAATAAAAAAAAAATGAAAGTTTTCAACCAGAGGCAATACATAATAATTCAAAACAACTACTGAGTTGTAAACCTCGACATTTATTTATTCCTGTATTATGACTAATGTTATGTACTAGTGACACCAAAATCAAACCTAGGCCAAGCGCACATCTCAGCATTAAATGACTCCATTGTTACAACATACACAAGGCCTAAAACTATTGCAAATAAACAGGGACATCTGCAGTAAAACTGATCAACTTTAAATCTGGTTGAAATGCTCTAACCCAGATTTACTGGCTATTACTGAAACTATGCAAAAACACATTATCACAGAGCCTTAGCTTAAGACTCATATCTGACATGTATTTACTCATGACTATATCAATAAAAGAGCAAGTGGTGTGTTACTTATGATGAATACATCCTCTTCTGCTTTTCTGTAGCACAAAACACAATTTTAAATGACGCTGAGACACTTACAGTATAGATAACCATTTATCATAATGCAAAGCCAGTGCTGTGGCATGGAGGTGTAAAGCCCTACCTACACCCCAGGTGAACCAGGTTTGATTAGTGGCTTGGGCATCTGGGGTGCTGGCTGGGAGGGATGGGCCCACCCATGCAGGGAAGGGCATTTGTCGCAAATGTTCCCTGAGGAGAAGCGTGGTTCACACATAGAAGCAGCTCTTTGACAATGTCAATGAATATGAAAGTCATAAAATGTAGCCCCCCCCCCAAGCAGTAGACGTAGATGCCAGCACTTTCCCCCAGGACATCCTTAAGATCCATACCAGCCGCTACTCACTTGGAGTAGATTGGAGGACAAAGGAGGAGCAAGAAGACCCAACAATGGATGTGGACACTAGGACAGACACAATGAATGAAGCGGAGAAGGAGAAAGCTACATGTAAGATGCATTCATTTCCACCTCAAGTCAGCAGCTTAGGCTCTGGACTTGCATTACATTGGTTCTGACACAAATGCACCTCTGAACTTGAAGTTTTATGAGATTTTAACATACACTTGATAAGTCAAACTGCAGTTAACCTAGAGTGCTCTATCTGGGTTTTATTTGGCTAATATATAATCCAAACAGAACTGATCCTAAAACCACAACACATTTGACTGGATTCTTACAAAATATCTCACAAATTTCCTATCCACTGACATTTTACCTAGTGACTTGATCACAACCCTACATGTGCTATCTGGAAAAACAAAGTTTTCTCTACTAAACCTAAAACAATAACTAGCAGAAACAGGAATAAACTATCAGTTGTTATTACTGAACTCCGGTCTATAAGCTAGGATGACTTTTTAACCACATTTCAGCCATTGCCGAGGGTAATAATATTTTCAATAAAACCCTGTTATTTATCTTAGGCACACATACACACACACACACACACACATATATATATATATATATATATATATATATATATATATATATATATATATATATATATATATATATATGTTTTTTTCAGTAAAACCATATTGTCTATCCTAGACAAATATATTTTCAATAAAACCCTTATCTATCCTAGACAAACATAGTCCTATCAGAACAGTTAGCACAAAGGACAAATCCCTTCCATGGCTAGATAAATCAGTCACAAATGTGATGAAACTGTGCAGCTCTGTGTGATATAAGCTTATAGCAGACTTATATGCCCTAAGTAAATATAAACAAATGAGCAGGTACCAGCCACATACAAGACAAAGGAAACAAAATCAGTACATTACACTACAATGAGAGAAATAAAAACAATGCATCTTTCTGGGATACTGCCAAAAAACTAATGGGGAACACAAACATTACTGAAATTAGCCATTAAAGCAACCAAATGACCTAAACTACCCTAATACTTTTGCCAGTTAACTCAGATCTATCACTGACAAATATGCAATCGCAAATAACCAAAACCAAATGCCTTACCAATAATTCCACCTCCTCTTCCCCACCTTTCATATATCAGCTTATTATTACAGAAGTTAAAACAATATCTGATGAAATCGAAACCACAGGTCTCCTTCTATGGACAGACTACCACCACCTTTCCTAACACACACATATCAAGACACATTGCCTATCTTCTTTCATTTTAAGCTTTAGCTCTATTTGCAATGAATGCAAAATGATCTCATTATTTTAAAGGGGTGACAAAACCAAAGGTGAAAACTACTGACCCACCTCAATCTTTAGTCGAATATCTACGTTGTTAGAAACGTTTGTTCGTACTTTGCTGCTGTATTGCCTTACCTTACTGAACAAGACATACCTTGCACCTTACCTTACTGAACAAGACATACCTTGCACCTTACCTTACTGAACAAGACATACCTTGCACCTTACCTTACTGAACAAGACATACCTTGCACCTTACCTTACTGAACAAGACATACCTTGCACCTTACCTTACTGAACAAGACATACCTTGCACCTTACCTTACTGAACAAGACATACCTTGCACCTTACCTTACTGAACAAGACATACCTTGCACCTTACCTTACTGAACAAGACATACCTTGCACCTTACCTTACTGAACAAGACATACCTTGCACCTTACCTTGCCTTACTGAACAAGACATACCTTGCACCTTACCTTACTGAACAAGACATACCTTGCACCTTACCTTACTGAACAAGACATACCTTGCACCTTACCTTACTGAACAAGACATACCTTGCACCTTACCTTACTGAACAAGACATACCTTGCACCTTACCTCACTGAACAAGACATACCTTGCACCTTACCTTACTGAACAAGACATACCTTGCACCTTACCTTACTGAACAAGACATACCTTGCACCTTACCTTACTGAACAAGACATACCTTGCACCTTACCTTACTGAACAAGACATACCTTGCACCTTACCTTACTGAACAAGACATACCTTGCACCTTACCTTACTGAACAAGACATACCTTGCACCTTACCTTACTGAACAAGACATACCTTGCACCTTACCTTACTGAACAAGACATACCTTGCACCTTACCTTACTGAACAAGACATACCTTGCAATGCACAGAAAGTTCTCCAACCCGCACAGAACACTCACAACTGCACTGGTTGATATAGCCGATTACAGAGTCAGTATATGACAAAGACAGTCTTTGGCCCAGGGGTTCCACCTGTGTCCCTCACTGAGAGGGGCGACAGGTGCTGGCTGAGGTTTCTTTTTGGGGATAAACTCTTGGCTAGGCTTGTAAGGGCCCCAAGGCCATTAGCATAGTAACCTCCTATGATCCTATGTAGCCACCTTATTCTTAGACCTCTAAAACTTTTGATGTAACCAGTCTTAATGTTATCCTTCAAAGTCTTCACAAACTGACTGCTTCAGAAGCTGCTTACACAGCTGGTATCAGACTCTGCTGGAACACACAGAGTATTCATTTAAAACTCAAGTTAGCACTGGTGCACCTCATGGTAGCAGATTGGGTCCACTGCTATTTACAATATTTTTCAGTAATACACATTTACATACTAATGGTGTCACACTCGTACAGTATGCCAATAACTCTAAAAGTAAATGCAGCACTCCCCAACTTACCCATCTTATTCAAGTTTAACCAGTACATTACTGAGGTGGTTACAGCAATCAAAACGTATAATTCAAGAAAACCCAAAACAAAACAATATTGTACCGGAGCCACTGACAACTTCAAATACTAAGGAGTAATCATAAATACTGTGCTCCGACAGGTGAGTCTGCTAAGTGCATACTACAAGAGATTCATAAAATGTGTGCTGCCTTTAATTGCTTAAATACTGTGTAATCACCACTGCCAAAAACACACCCGCACTACCACACAGCTTTTGCCTAAACTATTCTATGGAATGTCACCAGCTAGGGCCAACCGCAACGAAAATACTGTCCATGAATTAGCATCTACTTATTATAAAGTAGCCATCTTTGCTGTTTATTTATTTTTTTTTTATTTTACATTTGTTGACCGGGCTAGTCTAGCTGGATATATTTCCATTTTCGGTAGAGGCCCGGAGAGATAAGCTCCACAAGTTATTAACAAAAAAAAAGTAAAAAAATAAACAAGCAAAAGAACAAATCATCATAGATGAAAAGACAAATAAAAAAAATAGTACCCAAAACAGGTATACACATGAAAAGAATCACATTTCTAAGAATAGCAGTATTAGCTGTAATAACATCAAGAACAAGGCACAAAACAGAGAACAAAATTGACTTATAATATTATATAGAACTAATCTTTGTAACAAAAGGAGAAAGAGAAACTCTAAAGTAGGAGAGGAGGAAGGGAAGTAGTTTAAGAAAAGTGAAGGAAAAGTTAAAAGAAAAATGGATGAGAGAGATTGACATAGGGGAAAGAAGAAACAAAAAACTCTAAAAGGAGATAGACTGAAGCAGACTAACAAAAAGAGAGAAAGAAAGTAGAGTAGTAGGAAAGCACAGAGGAGGTAAAGGATTAGTCAGGTTTTGTACAGGAACAGAGCCAGTGGCTTTGGAAGTAATCTTTGATTTTATGTTTAAAGAGAGGCAGAGATGTGGTAAGTGTTATATCGCTAGGAAGCAGATTCCAGTTCCTTCCTACAGTATTATTGAATAGAGAGTCACCAGCAGAATTATTAGTCTTTGTTATAGTAGCCATAAGTTTACTGGAAGAGCGAAGGGAGTTTAGGTTGTTATAAGGGATTAAAAGTTTAGAGAGTATAGGGGTTTTATTGGGTTGGTATAGAATTTTATGGGCAATAGTGAGTTGAGGGATTAACAGAAGGTTTTAGAGTTCTAGCCAGCCTAGAAGTTTCAGGTTAATACAGTGATGAGTTCTAAAAGGGTTACCAGTGGCAAAACGGGCAATGTTGTTGTAGCAAGTAGCCAGTTTATTAAGGTTCAGCCTCTACAAGACATCCATGCATGTCACATACTGAATAGCCTAGGATAGATGTCTTTTTCCAACAAATTAAACTATATTAACCTTTTATTTGCCCATAAAATTATATACAATGTTAAATTTCCTTCACTATCTTCTCTCCTCTGCTTCTACAAGCCAGAGGGCCTGTTAAGGTTATCTGATAAAAAATATACTAGTATTTAGAAAAACCCACTCCAACCCTGTCAGCTGTGCTCCAAGATACTTCCTTTCTTCCTTCGCACAACACTGAGCTGGTTACCGCAAGAGCTTTGTAAGATACATGACACCCAAGAACACCTACAGATCCCACTTCATCATAACTAATGTTGACTTATCTATCTATTAACTACTTTAACTAATTTATCTAATTTTACTTACTCGTCTCACTTTCCTCGTAGCAGTAGATTTAATGTTTTTTTTTTTAACATACTTTAACAAAAGGGCTTTTTCGGTGAAAGCGCTTTCGTTAAAGTGTGTTTGGTAATTGTGGATTCGGGCTTTTGAGCTTTGAGCTTTCGATCAAAACTCCTAGATCTATACATATATATATATATATATATATATATATATATATATATATATATATATATATATATATATATATCTATAGATCCCCTACAAGGCCGCAGTGGTGCAGTGGTTAGCATTGTTGCCTCACAGCAAGAGGTTCTCTCATTCGATTCTCGTCTGGAGCACCTTCTGTGTGGAGTCTGCATGTCCTCCCCATGGTTGAGTGATGTATAAAAACATACAGGTAGGTGTGCGCGTGAATGGGTGTGCCTTCTTTGAAGGCTGGGCATCGAGCTGGCAACTCAACATCGTAAAAAATCCACTGCCAATCATTAGTGGACCAGAGTTCCACTGTGGCAACCCCTAACCGGGAAATGCTGAAGACATTACTATATGGATCCCCTACACATTACTGAATCATCACTTACCTGAAACCCACATGAATGAGCCAAGAACACCGACAGGAACACAACACCTACCGCTTGGAACACCAACTCGGAATGAACGGTAAGTCAACTGTTGGCCAACCAGGAAGAACAGTAAATTGGAACAAAAGACAACACACCTATGTGAGGGGCTTTGCCCCCCCCCTCCCCCATGTGGGGGCTGTGCCCCCCACACACCCCCTAACTAATTATTACAACTCCGAGATAGCACTGCAATGGAGGTAAGGGGCAAAGGTCAACATGCTGGCCAAGCAGTTACTTACTGTTAGTTCCGAGTCGGTGTTCCAAGCAGTCGGTGTTGTGTGCCTGTTGCTGTTTTCTGCTCATTCATGTGGGTTTCCAGTAAGTGGCGATTTGGTTATGTGTAGGGGACCCATATAGATATGAGTGTATATATATATATATATATATATATATATATATACACACACACACACACACACATACACATACATATATATATATATATATATATATATATATATATATATATATATATGCCACATAGACCATGTAATACTCGTTCTTCCAGGAGTTTTAAGGCTGGGGGGTTGTGGGAGGGGAATTGAGGAAGAATAAAAATGGAGAAAACAGATGGAACGTTATCTTGAGTACAAAACTTCTTTATCTGATGTTGTTAATTTTCATTCATTCCTCAACTGACGAGACAGAGTCTCCAGCTACCTAATTTCCAGGGTGGACTCAAGGAAGGATATTCCTGAGCACCACAGAACCAAAAAATGCTCTTTCTCTGAAGACCAGATATAATTTGTAATGAGTAATAAATGTATGGGGAGTAGCCCAAGTAGCCGCTGCACAAATATCATCCATGGACATTCGAGATTGAAACACTGAGGACGTTGCCATGGATCTGGTGGAATGAGCATGAATGGCTTTTGTTAAAGTGATACCCGATTTTGTTATGGACAAAAGAAATGCAGTTTGTTATTGATTTAAAGTAACTTTGGTAACTGGTTTGCCCAATGTGTGTTCTGTAAATAAAACAGTTGATTTGATTTCCTGCCATCTTTAGTCCTATTCATATAAAAACCCAACTGCCTGTGGACATCCAGCAAGTGTAGCACATATTCACCTTTGTTGGAAAATTTGGAAAAAAACACAGGCAAAGTAATAGCCTGATTAATATTGGATTCTGTCATTACCTTTGCAAGAAATGACAGATCAGTACATAAAGTTACTCTGTCCCTATGAAAATCAAGTGTGGGGGTTCTGATGATAATGCCTGGATCTCAGAAATGTGTCTGGCCAAAGTAATGGCAACTATAAAACTTGATCCATGAAAAAATGTAAGGTCACAGGTAACTGCGGTCTCAAATGGGGTCGAGTAAGGTACTGCAGCACTAAATGTAGGTCCCAAGGAGGAGTAAGATCTTTAAAGTGAGGCCTTAAGAGCACATTGCCTCTGAACAATGCTTTGCTTAACTTATGAGATGCTACAGACGACCCATTTACCCCAACAGGGAAATCTGATATTCCTGCTAACTGGACTTTAACTGTGGAAGAACTAGCTCCTTCAGCAAAGAGATGTGATAAAAATCCAATATGTTATGTATGGGAGTCGTAAAAGGTTCAATGTTATTTTTTTCTGAGCCCAAAAAACAAACCTTTTTCACTTGCTAGAGTATAGTTTCCTGGTGGAAGGCTAATGGGAGGACATCAAAATATGAGGACAGGAACTGGAGAAACCAGGCAGTCAGCCTGATGTTTGCCAGATCTGGGTGTATCATGTCTTTCAGATGAGACAGAAGGTCCAGAGCTGGCTACAGAAACCAAGGTGGTTGAATCACGTGAGGCCGAAGAAAGGGAAACCAAATCTGTCAAGGCTAATACGGAGCAATGAGGATGACTTTGCTCTTCAACCTAGAAGCTTTCTGAAGGAATTTGGGAATTATAGGAATGGTGGACCTAGAAGCTTTCTGAAGGAATTTGGGAATTATAGGAATGGTGGACCTAGAAGCTTTCTGAAGGAATTTGGGAATTATAGGAATGGTGGGATATATGTATAGTAGACCAGGTGGACCAATCGTGAAGTAGAGCATCCCTCGGAGATTCCGCCTCTGGGGGGATTATGGCAAAGTAGCTGCTGTACTTGTTGGTCGAGGGGAAGCAAATAGATTGCAGCAAGGCAGGCCTCACTGTTGGAAGATCTTGTCCACAATTTTCTTGTTGAGGGACCATTTGTCAGGTAGAAGTATGCACCTGCTCAATTTGTCTGCTATCACATTGAATTTCCGCAGAATGTGCATTGCTAAGAGAAAGTGGATGGAAGAGATCGCCCATTGACACACACTGAGATCTTCTTGACACAATGGGTAGGATTTGGTTCTTCCCTGTTTGTTGACGTACCAGAAGACCAACATGTTGTCTGACTGCACTGAAATTGTCCCCAAAGGGATAGCATTCTGAAATGCCTGCAGTGTAACAGCACTTGCTCTCATCTCTAGGATATTTATATGCAATTTGGCCTCCTCAGGGGACCAGGTGCCTTGGACTGTGTTCCCCATATAATGCCCCCCACCCCACCCTAGCTGGCAAGTGTCTGTGGTCTCTGTGGCCTTGGGCTGAGGGGGAATGAATGCACAACCTTGTAGGACCTGGTCTGAATGGGTCTCTGTGGCCTTGGGCTGAGGTGGAATGAATGCACAACCTTGTAGGACCTGGTCTGAATGGGTCTCTGTGGCCTTGGGCTGAGGTGGAATTAATGCACAACCTTGTAGGACCTGGTCTGAATGAATCCACCACTTGAGATCTCTCTTGCAGATGTGAGTGATTCTTATCTCGTAAGACATATGTTGATAAAGAGTCAACCAGTGAGCAGCTAACATCCACTGAAGAATTCTCATACAAAACCTGGCAAGTGGTACTAATGTTATTCCTACTGCCATTGAGCCCAAAGCCTGAAGGACCAGTTGGGCTGAAATTGATGTGCTGAAGAATATCTTTTTGACTTTAAGTCTTATAGTCTGAACTCTCAGTAATGGAAGGGAGGTAATGGCTGTCTTTGTATTGAGCAGAGTTTGTATTAACTCTAAACTCTGAGTCAGTTCCAGATGAGATTTGTCATTATTTATGGTTATCCCCAGATGAGAGCAAGTCTGGAGAATCTTGTCTCTTGCACATATGAGTTGATGCCTGGTCAAAGCATTAATGAGACAGTCATCTGGATACGGAAACACTCTGAATCCTTGCAGTCTCAGTAAGTTGCTACTACTGGCATGCACGTGGTAAAAACCCTGAGGGCTGTGGTGAGTCCAAAGGGCAGTAGTCTGAACTGTTAATGACTGGCTCCCAGCTAGAAGTGTAAATACCTTCTGGACTATCTGTTCACCTTTATGTGATAGCATGCATCTTGAC
Source organism: Protopterus annectens (assembly GCF_019279795.1). Taxonomy (NCBI): domain Eukaryota; kingdom Metazoa; phylum Chordata; order Ceratodontiformes; family Protopteridae; genus Protopterus; species Protopterus annectens. Next base: position 23,472,613 of record NC_056749.1, read on the forward strand.
GGTCTATAGGGCAAGCACATCCAGTCATCCTTGCCCAGAAAGGAGAGAATGGACTGAACAGTGACCATCCGAAAATTTGTTCTTTGAACTGACTTGTTTAGTTTGTTGAGATCCAGAAATGGTCTCCAGTCCCCTGTTGTCTTTGGTGCTAAAAAGAACCTTGAGTAAGTTCCAGATTCTATCTGGTCTGGCATGACCTTTTGGATGGCTCTTTTTTCTAGCAGCTTTCATATTTGAATTGTTACTCCTCTGGTTGGGTGGAAAATTGGGGATTTTCCTTGAAAGTGGAGGTGTAAGGGAAAAGGGTATTATATATCCTCTGGAATTAATCCTCTGCACCAAAATATATTTTGTTACATCTAGCCAGGCACTCTGGTGCAGGGATAATCATCCTCCGACTGCCTCCAGAGGTGGGCAATCAGGCCTCCTTTCAGGAGCCCTGGTAGGGTTTGTCAAAGAATGAATCTCTGAATCTCTGGTTCTGCAGACCATTTCTGCCATGTGGATGTCTGCATCCATTCAAGGTCCCTCCTCTGCCTCTAGCAGGTCCTCCTCCAAGTGAGTCCTAGAAAGGACCCTGAGACTTTTTGAACCACATTTTCCAATCACCTTGCTGATTCTTGAAAAAGGTATGTGGGGGGGGGGGGGGTCAAAAAACACATGTCCATGGCAGACAGGGTTTTTCCATCCTTCTCACACCTGGATAGAGTGTCCTTTACTTTGAGGCCAAATAAGGATGTCCCCTCAAAAGGGGCATTGACGATAGAGGAATTGAAAGCCTCTTCAAACTCACAAAGGCACATCCAGGCATGACTCCTTATGGAAATACCTGAAGTCATTGCTCTTGAGGTTCCCTCTGCCATGTTTGAGATCAACCTCATGGAAGAACTGGATACGGACTGAAGGTTAGCTAGCTGGGAAGTTACAGAGGCCTCAACTTCTTCAGAAACAGCACCTGAAAAGGTATTTGATAACTCCTTAATCAAATCCCTTTGTAATCTGGTAAAATGTGCCAAGTAGTTGATAGACCTCAGCTCAAAAGTGGATGAGACATATACACGCTTCCCAAATCTGTGCATCACCATGACTCCCTGTTGGGTGGATGGACAGTGGAAGTTTCATCAGCTAGTTTCTTCTTGGTGGCTGCCGCAATGACCATGGCATCAACAGGAACTCCCTTGCTCCAGAACTGTCTGTCCATGGGTGGTGTCATTATCCTATCCAGTTTTGAAGAGTGGGTTCTATGGTTTCTGGATCCTTCCATGCTTGCCGAGAGATCATGTCAATGATCTTGTTAGTGGGTGGAGTCACCCAGGAGGTAGATGATCCAGTACCAGAAGCCTCCAGAACAACAGCTTCTTCAGGCGTAGGGTTACTGGGCATCTAGCCACCTCTCTGTTTAAGGATTTTCAGGAGGTCACCAAATGAGACATCTGCAGGAGGTTACCATGGGGACCCTTTGCCCTCATCAAAATCTGTATCCTTAATGATGTATTCCTCAGGGGAATCAATGTCCTTCCCGTTGCATGTCCTCTTTCTGTGGACCTCCTCAGTGAGATGCTCTGGGGAGGTATCTGAAGAGGAAATTATAATTCCCTGAGTGGGAGCCTGGGGCTTTTGTACTGGCTGCCCCAGTGGAACAAGCTGGTGAGGCTCTTGAGTGCTGGGTTATCATGGTGGAAGACTTTGGATCAAGGAGGAAGGATTCGTCAGAACTACCAGAGCAGAAAATACCGTCTCCACAACTGAGTAGCCTGGAGAAACAGAGGACATCGGACCCAAGAAAACACGCTTCTGGATCATAGCCCCCTCTCTCTCTCTCCTAGGTCAAGACCCCAGAGGTGGAATCCAGAGCCAAGCTGTAAAGTGAAGAGGTTCCGAGGTGCAGAGATGGCTCAGAAAATCTTAGAGTCATATGCAGCACCCTGGAACCAACAGGTAGACTACGGCTCCGGGAGATCTCTGGATCTGACAGAACTGGAGCTCTCAAGGATAACTTTGGATCCAAGGATAAATATATTCTCTGATGTGAAACTGATGGATCTGGACAACTCAGACCCAGGGACCTGTAATGGGGAGTTGAAGACATTCGGATCTCCTGACTTGTAAGGGTAGGAGCCGAGGGAACTCCAATCTGTCCCTGCACTAAGAGGATCTTCCTCACCAATCTCTCCATGTCTTCTTAGGTTAGGATCTTGGAAGCATGAATAGAAATGGAGATCTGGGGCACTCCAAAAAGGTGAAGGTACTCTATCCAGGACAGGCTCCAGGGAGGGAGAGTACCTTACTCTGGGTAAAGGTTTAAATTCCATTTTTGGTGATATCGGATCTGATATCTTAGGATCCCATTATTTAGAACTTACAACAGTATCAAGAGTGTATGCAAGTACCAAAGAGGAAGGAAATATAAAGGTACTACTAAAGTAGACGAAAACGGGAAGTGTGGTCAGATTTCAGATAATAAAGGACATTAGCAGCAAAGAAATAAGAATATTATGAATACAATTGTCACTTATCTCTACGAAGTTTGAGACTAGCAGTAGACCATGTCTTTTTGCTGGAACAGCAAATGAAATCTGGGATAACTGGGGTTGGTAAGGGAGAAGTTCTAGCATTCCTGGTTGCCACTAGCTTTAGCAGTGGCCAAGTCAGGTCTGACGGATTGGATATGAACCCATCAGTTTAGGAATTAATGAAAACTGACAACATCAGATCTGTAATTTCAAGATTTTTATGGGTGTTCCCCAGGTCACCTCTGAAAGTGGACTCTACCCAGCAGGTCTAACTCAGTTGAAGAAAAACCCAAGAAACATGAATAAATAAATAAAAGTGCTATGCAATAAAATAAAAAGCTAAAACGGAGCTACAAAAAAGCCAGATTTAATTCTTGGTTTAGCACTTTCATCTACACACACATTAACTGAGACTCCATCAGAACATAAGTGGATGACCGTTAAACTATGAAATATATTTTACTATTAACCATAGGACAAGAAAACATTACTGCAACAATGATCACAGTGAAAACAAAAGTACTGCACTTAATTACCTTAATGGCTGCAATTTCAGAGCATAACAGATCTATGTGGCACAATGTGTGATTGAAGTGAGTTTAGAGAAACAGCCAGGTAATCCAATTTTTTAATCCAGTTTAAAGATACTGTGTGGATTAGAAATTGGTATAATGGTTTAGGTGTTTACTACCCAAAGATAAAGTACAGGGTTTGACTCAGGTAACAATCAAAATTCCAAATGAAGGTCCGACGACCATGGGATTTCAAAATTTGATTGGCTAAACCTGTGTTGTTGAACTTTCATTTGTGCAAGTGTTGGTTTAGCAAATGCATTATGCATTTTCATATGTTGTCCACCTAAGGACAAGAGATCGCGGTACAGTGCTGACCAGGAAATTTGTCTTTTTCCCACTGTAGTTTGATCTCGGAGTTGGCATATTTAATGCACCAGGGGTGCAGGGGGGGACTTGCCCCCTGCTAAATAGTTTTGTCACTGGTATGCAGTGTTCCACTGCAGACTATGGATATTGAGAAAGGTCAAATTCTCTTAAGTAAGTGTGTTTGTGAAATTCTGACCTTCTCAAGATTTCATTTAGTTCATAGGTTCATAGGTTCATAGGTTCGTACTAGGCTATCTGCCCTAGGGCATTTATAAGCCTAGCCAGAGTGTGTGTGGCTTTCACCACTCCTTAGGATGACAATACTACACCCTTTTTGGGTTTAGTTTACTATGCCTCTGTCTAGTAGTGACACAGAGATGACCCCGATCTCCCATCCATTCGTCGAGATTTCTCTTGAATAGAGTCAGTGAGGGGCTCTGCCTAACATGGACTGGGATTCTGTTCCAGAGTGTAGGGAGCCTTTGGGTTATGAATCTGTCCCTCCAGCACGTTATATATTTCTTGTGTTGAGGTTTAAGTCTTGTTTCTCGTGGCTCTGATGAATTTGGATTTTCTGAGGTGGAGCATGTCCAATAATTCCGGATTGCACATGGCCTTGTAAGTCAGGCACAGATCACCTCTGAATAGAGCTGGAGTTTTTCAGTCGGGCAGCATATGACATATGTTTAAGACCCTTTATCCTCCTGGTGAGGAACTTCTTTCCAACTGCTACAGGTGTCGTGAGATACATCCCAAATGGGGCATTGTACTCAATCATTGGCCTGATAAAACCCTTCATGATAAGGTGGGCAATATAGAAGGTCTTCCTAACCACTTTGGCAATGTGAGTGTCAAATGAGAGGTTACTGTCAACCTGGGTCCCGGATTACCACCTATGTGGTAATTGTATTTCCCAAAGGGTATGACTATACATTTCGATATCAGCGATGGTAGTAGGAGCGTTCTTTATAGACTGTAACAAACCATCTAACCTCACAGTCATTTAAATACTTACACAGATATAAACAATCATTCAATCACATGTAAATGAAATATTTAAGGGGGCCCTGAAACCTATCTAGCACTCTTAATTAAAATACATTGCATATGTAACTTAAAACTCACAAATTTAAAACACTTATAATTCTAAAACATACAAAAAATAAAATGTACTTATACACAAAATACACTGGAGAAATGCAATAATATATGCACATAGATATATATTCATAAAAATATATATATAATCTATTCCATTGATGTCAGTTGGTTTTAAATAAAAGCACTTTACAGCGTGAGCAGAGTGCAAGGTAGACTAAATTCTTAGATTTCATGAAAGTGAATAGGTATTACACCAAATGGGAATATCCGGTGCCACTTTTATAGCAAAGAATCTCTTTCAGGTTCTTCTTATTTTATTGTAGGCATCTTGAGTATAAAAATAGGTAAAGTAACACTGGGTCTATGCTCATGCATTACACCCATTACCTCTAACCTCATTGCTCAAAATGTTATCAGAGAATATGAGAGGTAGGTACAGTAGTCCTTAACCTTTTTTTTTTTGACTTTTATCCACTTCAACACTATTATATGATCTGGCTATTAACCTGCTTCCTCAAAACTCGAGATCTCTCCATGATAACCTTCATCTAATGGATTCAGCGAGAGAGCTCTCATGGCTTGGCCTCTCATTTTCTATGCAATAGGGTATTCTTGTAACAGCTCTTTCTGTGGACAGCTGTATTCAACATACCATTTTGTAATCTAATTAAATCTACATCCAGGAATGATAACTTATTGGGTTGTATTGTTCAAAATAAAAAAATAAAAAAAATAAATTTCAGTCCCTCCCATATGAGAAAAGAGGTCATCCACAAATCTCTTATAGAATCTAACATTCTGTTGGCATATGTAATACCTCCCTTTTTCCCAATACCATCATTTACTAGGTTGGTGTAGCTATTGGCACAAGATGTCTGTAAATACAGCTCTTCATCAAACAAAAAAACATTGTTTTCCAAGATGACTTCAAGGAATAGTGCCAATAATTCAATCACATGAGTTTCCATACTGGAATATTTCTTTAAATAACCTTTAGTATTGAAAGGCCTCCCTAAAGTCCATAAGAGCCGGTTGAAACCCTCCATGAGGCCCATTGTCTCTGGAGAGGGCTGGTTGACGCAACCATTTTCACTTTATGTGGAAAAATATTTAAGACCAGTTATAAATTCTAATGATGTTATTTTGAGGGACAGTAAAGAGTTTCTTGTTAGTTTGTATGAACATGTTAGTAGATTGGATGAGAATAGTGACTATTATCTGGTCACATTTGATGTCACCAGCCTTTTCACGGTCATTCCGAATGATTGTGGTGTAGAATATGTGCAAAGTTATTTAAAGAAATATTCCAGTATGGAAACTCATGTGATTGAATTATTGGCACTATTCCTTGAAGTCATCTTGGAAAACAATGTTTTTTTGTTTGATGAAGAGCTGTATTTACAAAGGGATGAAGTGGCTATGGGCACATCTTGTGCCAATAGCTATGCCAACAGAATGTTAGATTCTGGATGACCTCTTTCTCATATGGGAAATTTGCAGCTTTTATGAACAATACAACTACAAAATGGTATGTTGAATACAGTCGTCAGAAGAAAGAGCTGTTACAAGAATACCCTATTGCATAGACGCAGTATGCCCCCTTCACATTTTCAATAACGAATCCAAGATGAGATATCATTTAGAGAGAGAGAGTCGAGCAGGAGAAAGCAGGTAATATATAATATCATATAATAGTGTGAAAGATAAAAATAAAAAAAAAAAAAAGAAGGTTTACTACTGTGTAGCCCGACCATATTTCTCTGATAACATTTTGAGCAATGAGGTTAGAGGTAATGGATGTGCGCAGAGATATAGAGATACCCATGTTACTTTTATATTTTTTATTATCAAGATGCCTACAATGTGAAGGGTATATAGAAACATTCATGTGGGTATTGTTGATAATGATGATAATGAAGGTTGGATCAAAACCAAAAAAGTACATATATAAAATAAGAGAGAAACCTGAAAGAGAGATTTGCCATAAAAAAGTGGCACGGATATTCCCATTTGGTGTATCATTAATGATAGCACCACCTCTTCCAGCAGCCCCATACAGAGGATCACTTTCATCACAGGAGAGGGATTAATTAAATCTAAGAATTTAGTCTACCTTGCACTCTCTTCTGTGTGTTGTTACGTTACATTGGTAAAACCAACAGGCAATTCAGAAGAGATCAGGGAGCATTGCTATAAAATGAGAGGAAAGGCCCTAATAATGCATTAGCTAGACATCAGATGTCAACTGATGAGCAACACAGATTCCGTTCCTTGTTATACAACATATTCAAACTAACATCAGGGGGGGATGTTGAGAATTATACACTGGAAATGGAACTAAGGTGGATTCTAGATGCAGAGCGGAATCCTACCCTGGTCTCAATGACAAGGTCAGTATCCATCCCATGCTGAAGAGACATCAATGCACCTTCCTATTCTTGAGGTCTGTCAGAGGAATAGATTATATATATATTTTTATGAATATATATCTATGTGCATATATTATTGCATTTCTCCAGTGTATTTTGTGTATAAGTACATTTTATTTTTGTGTATGTTTTTAGAATTATAAGTGTTTTAAATTTGTGAGTTTTTAAGTTACATATGCAATGTATTTTAATTAAGAGTGCTAGATAGGTTTCAGGGCCCCTTTAAATATTTCATTACATGGTGATTGAATGATTGTTTATATCTGTGTAACAGTATTTAAATGACTGTGAGGTTAGATGGTTTGTTACAGTCTGAGGAAGCCAAGTATGGAATGGTGAGCTTGAGCCTTTTTTGTGTGTGAATAAGAACGCTCCTACTACCATCGTTGATATCGCATGATTTTTGTCTAGCTATGGACTTTTAATTTGCTGCTTTTCTGCATATTTTTGTTGCTGGTACTCCCTTGGCGACATTGTTGGATTTTGGTGATTGGGATAGTTCACAGGCTCTCACGTTCCGTTTATGACTTTGATTTTTTACATATTATTTGCTATTGGAACGTGTTGCTTCAGCGTATATCTATTCTTTTCTATTTTATACATTTTTTGGCGTTCAGCTTAAGGCCATGGCTCTGGCACCAATTATCTGTTTCTATGAGGCCTCTCTGAAGGATGTTTGTGTCCGCTGGAGTATCAATTATGGCGCCCAGTTTTCAGTCATCTGCGAACTTTGTCAGCCACAATCCTCCTATGTTTGCCTGTACATAAATGCCGAACGAAATAAAATGCCTAACAAGAGGGGTCCCAGGACTGAGCCCTGTGGGACACCGCTTGTGACTGGCTTAGAGTCTGACATAGCTCCAGCAACTCTGACCCTGTGGGTTCTGTCCTTGAGCCAGTTTGCAACCCATCTTGTGACATATGGGTTTACATTTAAGCTGGTGAGTTTGTCTATGATGCCTGAGTGGGGTATTGTGTCAAAGGCTTTTGCAAGGTCAAGGTAGGCTGTGTGAACTGCCTTACCCTCATCAATGGCCTTAGTGACTGTTTCAAAAGTTGACCAAGTTCAAAGGCAGGATCTGCCCTTGACAAAGCCAAATTGGGTAGGATCCAATGTCTGTAGGTCCCCAATGTCTTTGTTTATGAGTTCCATAATGATCCTCTCCATAGCTTTGCAGACCAGGCTTAATTTCAGGGTCCGGAGAAGCACCGCCTTTGTGAAGTGGGACCACTGTTGCCGCACGCCACTCTTTGATCCTGTAGTAAGGCTAAGATTAAACAGCAGCCTTATGTGTGGATTTAGTTCCTCTTGGAGGTCATGTAGCACACAGCCCGGGACTCCATCCGGTCCCATTGATGCTGTGTTGTTAGCTTTAGAGGGCGGCTCTCATCTGGGAATCTGAGATGTTAGGAGGCTACACTCTGCTGGGATAGTTATTTCTCCTTTTGCACTGAACCTGTCTGCGAGAATGTTGGCAATGTCAGTGGGTTCAGTGTATTTTGTGTCATTTTGGACTAACTCTGAGCATATCTGGGAGTTTCCACCCAGGTTTCTAACATAGCTAAAGAAGGCCTTGTGATTGTCTTTGTGTCTTTGCGATTTTTCTCTCAAAGTTGGCCTTGGATGATTTTATGAGTGATCGTAGTTTTTGCTAGTACTGATCAGAGATGCCTTCCCTTTTAGATTTTGCTCTGTCATGTAGTAGCTTCCTCCTCCTGTTGTAAAGTTTGTTTATGGCTGGGGTCCACCAGACTGGGTGCCTGCCTTTGGGGAATGGGTCTTGGTTTTATTTGGGATTGCATGATCCATGCATTCTTGAAGGTGCCCATAGAAGGCATTTGCAAAGGATTCAGCAGTGTGGGTTTTGGTTTCCACTGGCCCAGCCTTGAAGCATACCACTTCAGTCTTAAGAAGTGTGAAGTTTGCTTTTGAGAAGTTCTTCACTGTGGTCTTTATGTGGATTTCCAGTGAGATTAATTTATGGTCTGATCTTACCAAAGAGGGATATACTTCGGTGTGGAGCATTTTGTCCCCATGTTTGTGATGATCAGGTCTAGTATATTGTCTTCTCTTGTGGGAATGGTGACTAGTTGTTCCATTGCATTTGAGTTTATGAATTCTAGGAACCTTTGGGCTAGGGTGTTGGGGCTTGAGTAATGTTCCCAGTCTATGTTTGGGTAGTTGAAGTCTCCCAAAATGATGGTATATGGAGAGACATTCATACTCTCCAGTGTCTTCAGGAAGGCTGTGTGGGGTTCCTGAGTTTGAGAGGGTGGTCTGTAGCATGCTACAAACTGTAAGGCAGTTTTGCCTATGGTTAGTTGCACCTGGATAGTCTCCGATGCTTTCGTGCGTTGCCACTAACCTGGAGGTGTGGGTATCTTTGATGAAAATGGATACTCCCCTCCTTTTGTGGTTTGGTCCAAGTTTTGAAAGCATGACATGAGGTAAAACCTGATAGTGCTGGGGTGCTCTCAGGAGCCTTGAACCAGGTTTCAGTCACTGCACAGATATCGATGTTCTCCATACTGAGGAGGGCTGCATCTTGAGGTTTAGACTTCTGGCATTGAGCAGCATTACCCTTAGTTTTTTTCCACTTGTGTTTTCTAGGGAGGTAGGTTTGTCATTTGAGCCTTGCCTAAAAAGGCACTATGGGAGTGGCAAGAGCCTTGGCCAATATCCGAAGCCCAGGGTGACAGGTGCAAGCCATCCGGCGTCCGTGGCTTGTCAAGTATGTCATCCCAAGCAGACAGACATTGGATCCCCTTAGAATGACACCAGTAATTAAGCCAATTGTTAAAACTGATCATTTTGTCTTTGTACTGTGGCATCATTCTTGGTGAGGGTAAGATGCTGCTCAGGGTCAGGGTCATACCGGCCTGGGCTACATAATCAGAGAGCTCCTCTATGTCTCTTTTCATGTAGCTCAGGTCGTTCACACCGGCATGTACAATGACTGAGTCATATTTGTACTTGCTGTGGACTGACCTGAGTGCTTGATTCTAGCTCCCAGCAGGCAGCTTACTGTGACCTTTTCCTTGTTCAGTCTGGTAAGCGGGACGTCAGTGTGTCTGACTATGGAGTCACCTATTACAAGTGTGTCTGGCATGTTGTTTGGCCTTAAGGGCTGTGACTGTTTAGCACACTGACTTTGTGAACTATGTGTTGCATGTGCTATGTCTTGAGGTGATGGTTGCTTGGGTGTCTGCTTTGGAGGCCTCTGTTTTGGTAGATTTTTAATCAGTGCCTCCGAGTATGTTTTTGTGTGTTTATGTGTTTGGTTTGCAGTTGTGATAGTTCTATGTGAGACTGGGTTTGTGGTGTGCGTGGTTACCTTCTCCTCCTGACTGGTCTTGCCAGTACTGAATTGAGAGAGCTCAGCCTCCAGTTTGGCTATATAGTTGCATCTCTCGCATATATTTGTATTTGTTGGGAGGAGGAGAGAGTTGTCTGTGTACATGAGGCAATTGTAACATTGCCTCAAGATTCCCAGATTCACCAGCTGAACAGGAGAGGACGCCAGCAACTGACCCTTCGACATGCTAGAAATAGTGAAAAAGATTGCTGTGTAACTGAGTCAGAAAGGACCTATAGGGAAATGGGTACTCAACAGAATTTAGGTGAATGAAGTACTTTCTTTTGTTTAAGAGTGCTTTACCTGTGTAAAAAATGCTTTAGGAGCAAGTGCTGAGCTTTTCAGATAGAGTATAGGCTGTTTAGATTGCAAGTAGAACAGTTCTAATTGAAGAGCAGACTTGGCAAAAGTTTAACCTTGTTTAACCAAGTTTAACCTTGTTTAACCAGCGCTATGCGACTTTAAGCAGTGAACTAGAAAAGAGCTAGGAATGGTCCCAAACAACCAATTATTACAGCTTCTTGTGCTGAGGTCACTTCCACTCCCACTGGTGATCAAAGAAACTTCCTTCTATCCAAGTAAGGTAATGGACAACACAGGAACTACACCACAGCCCAGAATACAGCAATGCCTGTATACTGGTCTAAACTAGTCAAGGAAGGCGGAAAACAAGGATTATTTTTGTTTTTGTTTTTGTAGAAACACACAGAAAATGCAGAGACAGTGATAAATTAGTTACACACAGTTAAATTAAACAACAAACAAGCAAACTTTCGATAAATTCGACTAAATGTAACTTTAAGTGCAGATTTTAAAATAAATGCAGTAATCAGTAAAAAACAGTTCAGAAATCCAGAAGGTAGTTGCTTTGAGCTTGTCTGAGCAGTATAGCCAGAAAAATTTTAAGCAGTGAACTACAAAAGAGCTAGGAATGGTCCCAAACAACCAATTACTACAGCTTCTTGTGCTGAGGTCACTTCCCCCAAGGACTCCCACTGGTGAGCAAAGAAACTTCCTTCTATCCAAGTAAGGTAATGGATAAGTTTATCTGCTTCGATATTTTAGGTAGGATTTTGTTTTGATTGTCAACCTTATGATAGTAAACCATTTGACTCTTATCCCTGAGGGAACTTGGGTAGGCTTAAAATGGCCCATAAGGGCAGCTTATGTACAAAGTTTCTATTTTTATATAATTATTAAGACTATAATGCGTGAATGGGTGTGCCTTCTTTGAAGGTAGGGCATTGGGCTGGCAACTCGGCACCGTAGAAATCCACTGCCAATCATTAGCGGACCAGAGTTCTGCTGTGGCGATCCCTAACCAGGAAAAGCCGAAAGAAAATTATTATTAAGACTAGGGAGATGAGCTGCATTTAACTGCTGGTGTTTAAGTTCCTTATATTCTGCAATGGTATTGTTAACCACCATTGTCATGTTTTCAGACTTTTTTACACTAGTATTTAAATACCGATCCATTTGTGAAGGGTGATTGTTGTTTAACTGTTTTGATAACAACTGATTGTGACTAGCAGTTTTCATGTCTTGTGATTTATTTATTTATTTATTGCCCAGCACTGGTGTAAGCAGCGAGGGAAAGGAGAAAGTAAAAAGCACAGAAGCTGATCTGCAGTTTGTGATTGTGTCTGCACTACTTTGTATGCTGGGGCTACAGCAGCCTGCATTTAGAGCATTTTGTAAAACACATCTTCAAAGGCTTCTGTAGTTATATGAAGAACAAAACAAAATGACGTAATCAATAATAAAGGTAATGAATGCGTGTACACAAGGAATGCAAAATACAGTAAGTAATGCTGCTCAGGAATGCACTAACAATGACCTCAGATATGCAAATTATATTCATGCATTAAAATAACTCCCAGCAACTCTGAGCTTCTGTACGCACAGGTCTTCATGATGACCAAATGTTTGTAAGTCACTGTAATGGAAATTACAGCGACTGTGTCTTGTAGTTACCCTGTTATACTATGTGCTGGCTATGTTATTTCCACTGGAAAGTTTGCTTTTAACAGTACCTGACTAGTATGTGGTTATGTTTCATTTAAAAAGCTTGTTACTGGTTAGATTAGTGATAGTGGTCTTTCAAATCAAGTTTTCAGAAGTAATCCAAGTTATATTATAGAATGCTGCCTTACAAGGAGACTTAACTAAAGATGGTAAGATACAATACGAAAGAGGATCAAACAGCATACAGAGCTCACAAAACATGATGGACAAATAAATAAAAAAGATAAGCAAGTTATGATTAACAACAACCAGGGAGGGGCCATACCAAGAAAGAACCACCAAAGAATAACAGGATATTACAGTTTACTGAGGGACTACTGCAGCTAATTAAGAGGTCAAAGAGCAGCTGACGGGTGCATTCTTTGTGAAGTGCAATGTGAAGTTTGGCATCGACTTTGTGATTTTATACATAAAGAGACACAACGGCAGAATTCTTTAACAGCATGGACATCATTTCAGCAATTTAAAAATTCATTTTCTCAGATACAGATGGGAATGTGTACGTCATGGAACACAAGACAGGGGTATACAACTAACAGTGGAGAAGCTGATACACAGGAAGCACACCTTTTTAAAGCTATGGATAAGTGGAACAAATGACATGCAACAAAGCTGAAAGTTCATTTAAGAAATATTAGGGACACACCCCTGCTCAAATAAGATGCAAATAAAAGTTGCCATTTCAGAAAAATGTATCGTTTTTCAACAGTGAATTCAAGCTTTACTATTACTTACACTGGTCACTACAGGGATAGCTTCTATATGTGGGATATACATATTTACTATTGTGTACATTTCTGTGACACAGAATTCAGATCAGAATCACAGCTGTGATAAAAGTGTGATGCCCAAAAGCAGGAACAGAACTTACGTAATTTCATTCTCTAACACAGGGAATATTGGAATAAGCATCCTACAAAAATCACAGTTAGCCACTCATTTAGATAAAAAGTACATTCTAGCAAAAAACATTTAAAGGAATGTGATACATGGCCTAAATTAACTAAGGAAGGAAAGAAACAGTAGTTGGTACATAATAAGCAACAGATGACATTTCATATTTATGCAAATCACTACAACCATTTTGCATTACAAAAGACATGCTTCCAGACAATTAAAAAAGGCATAAACGTGAGTGTGTGGGGGTCTTTAATATATTTTTGGAATTTTTTCAGCAAATCTGAATTCTGTGATAGACATACATCAGTAAGTTCATGAATATATGTATGAGAGCTGTTACTGAATATTTAAAAGGACACATGAATAGTCTAATTAGGAAATGAAAAAAAGAAAGCTGTAAAATATCATGATAATATCAATGAAACTGCTTCAGAATGGCAATAGTACAGTCTGCGAGAGTTTGGGTAGATGAGGAGCAAATCAAATATATCTGTCAACAAAATGGATGTCTTATTCTTTATTTAAGAACTACAAACAAATTAATGTATACAATTCTTTGCGGGTAATGGTGGCAGGTATTGTTTGTTATTAAACAACAAAATAAACACTGTTATTATGGTATAGACTGATAACACTTCAAAGCTGAACCGAAGAACCATTAGCTGTGGTTCTCAGCTGGGGTGCCTTCTGTGTGGAATCTGCTTGTCCTCCTTGTGTTCATGTGGGTTTCCTCCAGGTGCTCCAGTTTCGTCTCACATTCCAAAGACATGCAGTAGGTGGACTGGACACTCTAATTGAGCCATAGGTGTGAGTGTGCATGTGAGTGTGGGGATGAAGGAACTAATGCAGCAGGGCTAGCCACCCTGTGGTGTGAACCTTGGCTCTAGATAATTGTCACTGTTGAAGTGACACCCGAACCCCATGTGCAAAAATGGGAAAAGATATTGTGGAAGGATGGATGGAATAGTTGTTCTGCTGTATATAACTTCTCCGGGTTTATATTTAACTATATATATAATTTCTTTGTATTTGTATTTAAGTGTGTGCTGTCAAAAACTCTGTAAATGTTTTCAATAGCTGCATTACTGTAAATAACTCTTGAATGTAAGTGCCTCTACATTTGCTCGGGTCATCGCTGGAAACCGTCTGTGGATACATTCACGTACATGGTGTAAAAACGTAAAGAAGGAATACAAGAAAGAATGTACACCTGCTGTAAGATAGCTGCCTAGATATAACACTGTCAGGATACAGCATGATCCACAACACCCTACACCTTCACCACAAGCAGTGCAGTAAAATGTAGTTATGCTACTCATGCCTAACAACATGCATTTGTGGCTACACAATTCAGGCACGCCACTGAGCTTGGCACCAGGTACAGCCAGAACAGAACACATGCAATGAAATTCCCATAGACATGTACAGTCTACATTCCAAGAAAAAATGGGATCCCAGATCAATTCCCATCAAGAGAAGTAGCATGAAACCAGTGCTGCTGGATGTGCAGTGTGTATAGAACATTCCAGTACCCACCCACAGGAAGTGGTCACCAGCTAGTGTCACGCTTCGCTTGTGCTAGGTGACATCCAAAGGACCCTCCCCAGATTACAGCTGGAGCAGCAGGCAGGGATCACCAAGATCAGTGACCCATGGTGGAGGGCAAGTACAAGCAGCAATGCATCGGAATGAAAAAAAGGTGCATGTACCTCATTATAGTAAAAGTTGAGTATAATGATATATATACCCCCATTCTCCATACAGGGCACACATGTACACACACACACACACACACACACACACACACACACACACACACACACACACACACACACACACACACACACACACGTAGTGACAGAGTAGTCCTTAGAAGTCCTACTGACATGAAATTCCCTATGCATTACAATAATGCTTTACATGCATGGTTGATTTATGTTTATAGGATTAGCTGCTACTAACATAAGGTAAGTATTTAAACATGCAGATGAATGTGTGTAACTCCAAAGTAAGAGGTATCTCCATTTGTGAAAAGGTTTGTACCAGTAACTGCAGAAAAGGCACTGTTTACTGATATGAATACTGAACCTCAGTATCCCGAGACGGCAGAATCAAACCAAATTCACTGAGTGTACACATTTCAGGCCTCTAGATACAAGACAGCTACTGCAGATTCACAGGACAAAGATCTGCTAGGGGAGAAGGCATCATCACAAATAGGTTGGTGAGTTCTTACAACAGCCACTATAACAGATCAGGGCAGCACCAAACACAATTACTGCACTGCGATAGAACAAGCAACAAACACAGGCACTGCAACTGTAACTGTGACAGAACAAGCAGCAAACAATGGTACTGCAAATGCCACTATGATAGAACAAGCAGCAAACACAGGTACTGCAACTGCCATTATGACAGAACAAGCAGCAAACACAGGGACTGACAGAACAAGCAGCAAACACAGGGACTGCAACTGCACTTTGACAGAACAAGCAGCAAACACAGGGACTGCAACTGCACTTTGACAGAACAAGCAGCAAACACAGGGACTGCAATTGCCACTATGACAGAACAAGCAGAAAACACAGGTACTGTGACTGTGACTATGACAGAACAGGCAGCAAACACAGGCACTGCAACTGTCACCTTGACAGAGCAAGCATTAAACACAGACACTGCGACTGTCACTAAGACAGAACAAGCAGCAAACACAGGCACTAAGATTGTCACTATGACAGAACAAGTAGCAAACACAGGCACTGCAGCTGTCTCTATGACAGAACAACCAGCAAACACAGTTACTGCAACTATCACTATGATAGAACAAGCAGCAAACACAGTTACTGCAACTGTCACTATGAGATAACATGCAGCAAATGCAGTTGCTGCAACTGTCACTGTGACAGAACAAGCAGAAAACACAGTTACTGCAACTGTCACTATGACAGAACAAGCAGAAAACACAGTTACTGCAACTGTCACTGGCAGAACAAGCAGAAAACACGGTTACTGCAACTGTCACTATGACAGTACAAGCAGCAAGCACAGTTACTGCAACTGTCACTGTGACAGAGCAATCAGAAAACACAGTTATTGCAACTGTCACTATGGCAGAACAAGCAGAAAACACAGTTACTGCAACTGTCACTGTGACAGAGCAAGGAGAAAACACAGTTACTGCAACTGTCACTATGGCAGAACAAGCAGAAAACACAGTTACTGCAACTGTCACTATGACAGAACAGACAGCAAACACAGTTACTGCAACTGTCATTATAACAGAACAAACAGCAAACACTGGTACTGCAAATGCCACTATGACAGAACAAGCAGAAAACACAGGCACTGCAACTGTCACTATGACAGAGCAAGCAGCAAACATAGTTACTGCCCCAGCTACTGTCACAGATCAGGGCACCAGGCAATTCAGGTGCTTAGACATAGTTACCATGACAGCCACTATGACGGATCAGGGCAGCAGTCACCACCTCATTACTTAAACAGTTACTGCGACAGCCATTATAAGACATCAGGACCACAAGCACCATCTCAGGTGATACAACACAGTTAAGAAGACAGCCACTACGGCTAAGGGGCACAGGCACCACCTCAACTGCTGCAACGCAGTTAATAAGACAGCCACTATGGCTAAGGGCCACACACACCACCTCAAGTGTTGCAACGCAGTTAATAAGACAGCCACTATGGCTAAGGGCCACAGGTACCACCTCAGGTGTTGCAACGCAGTTAATAAGACAGCCACTATGGCTAAGGGCCACAGGCACCACCTCAAGTGCTGCAAAACAGTTAGTGTGACACCCACAGTGACAGATGAAGGCCACAAGCATCACCTCAGTTGCTGCAATGCAGTTAATAAGACAGCCACTATGGCTAGGGTCCACAGGAAGCACCTCAAGTGTTGCAAAACAGTTACTTGACACCCACAGTGACAGATGAAGGCCATGGGCATCACCTCAGGTACTGCAATACAGCTACTCAAACAGCCACTACGGCATATCACCTCAGGTGCTGCTAAGTGCGACAGCCATTATGACAGATCAGGACAGCCATTACAACTATTTTCAACAAACACTGCTTCTCAGAAATGAGCAAAGAGCTGTGATTAGAACAAAAACAAACTGATAGTGAATCATAAAGTATAAGGTTGCAATTATCTGAACAACTATTTGCGTGATTGTACAACAGGCTTGTTCATCAGCAAATGTCACAGTTTGGAGGTTAGAAAACTATATGTTAAAGGCATACATTTTCTACATGGGTCAGTAAAATACAGACTGCAAAAAAAAAAAAAAACCTTTTGGCAAGAAATACCCAAATAAAATTAGTCCAACAGAGTTTTTATGAAAAAAACACAGAATAAACTAGAAAATATGTCAAAAAAGTAAAAAAAGTGTTATGCAGAAAAAGGAAAATAATAATGCAAAGATGAAAGTACTGCATATAGTGGTGACATGTGACATCCCTGGCTAGTAGTGACATGTAACATCCCTGGCTAGCAGTGACATGTGACATCCCTGGCTAGCAGTGTACATGTGACATCCCTGGCTAGCAGTGACATGTGACATCCCTGGCTAGCAGTGACATCTGACATCCCTGGCTAGCAGTGACATGTGATATCCCCGGCTAGCAGTGTACATGTGATGTCCCTGACTAGCAGTGACATGTGACATCCCTGGCTAGCAGTGACATCTGATATCCCTGGCTAGCAGTGTACATGGGACATCCCTGGCTAGCAGTGGACATGTGACATCCCTGGCTAGCATTGACATCTGACATCCCTGGCTAGCAGTGACATGTGACATCCCTGGCTAGCAGTGACATGTGACATCCCTGGCTAGCAGTGTACAAGTGGCATCCCTGGTTAGCAATGTACATGTGACATCCCTGGCTAGCAGTGACATGTGACATCCCTGGCTAGCAATGTACATGTGACATCCTGGCAAGCAGTGACATCAGACATCCCTGGTTAGCAGTATACATCTGACATCCTTGGCTAGCAGTGTACATGTGACATCCCTGGCTAGCAGTGTACATGTGACATCCCTAGCTAGCAGTGACATCTGACATCCCTGGCTAGCACTGTACATGTGACATCCCTGGCTAGCAGTGACATATGACATCCCTGGCTAGCAGTATACATCTGACATCTCTGGCTAGCAGTGTACATTTGACATCCCTGGCTAGCAGTGTACATGTGACATCCCTGGCTAGCAGTGACATCTGACATCCCTAGCTAGCAGTATACATCTGACATCCCTGGCTAGCAGTGACATCTGACATCCCTGGCTAGCAGTGACTTCTGACATCCCTGGCTAGCAGTATACGTCTGACATCCCTGGCTAGCAGTGACATCTGACATCCCTGGCTAGCAGTATACATCTGACATTCCTAGCTAGCAGTGACATCTGACATCCCTGGCTAGCAGTGTACATCTGACATCCCTGGCTAGCAATGTACATGTGACATCCCTGGCTAGTAGTGGCATCTGACATCCCTGGCTAGCAGTGACATCTGACATCCCTGGCTAGCAGTGACATCTGACATCCTTGGCTAGCAGTGACATCTGGCATCTTTGGCTAGCAGTGACATGTGACATCCCTGGCTAGCAGTGACATCTGACATCTCTGGCTAGCAGTGACATGTGACATTCCTGGCTAGCAGTGTACATCTGACATCCCTGGCTAGCAGTGTACATCTGAAATCCCTGGCTAGTAGTGACATGTGACATCCCTGCTAGCAGTGTAGATGTGACATCCCTGGCTAGCAGTGTACATCTGACATCTCTGGCTAGCAGTATACATCTGACATCTCTGGCTAGCAGTGTACATTTGACATCCCTGGCTAGCAGTGTACATGTGACATCCCTGGCTAGCAGTGACATCTGACATCCCTAGCTAGCAGTATACATCTGACATCCCTGGCTAGCAGTGACATCTGACATCCCTGGCTAGCAGTGACTTCTGACATCCCTGGCTAGCAGTGACATGTGACATCCCTGGCTAGCAATGTACATGTGACATCCTGGCAAGCAGTGACATCAGACATCCCTGGCTAGCAGTATACATCTGACATCCTTGGCTAGCAGTGTACATGTGACATCCCTGGCTAGCAGTGTACATGTGACATCCCTAGCTAGCAGTGACATCTGACATCCCTGGCTAGCACTGTACATGTGACATCCCTGGCTAGCAGTGACATATGACATCCCTGGCTAGCAGTATACATCTGACATCTCTGGCTAGCAGTGTACATTTGACATCCCTGGCTAGCAGTGTACATGTGACATCCCTGGCTAGCAGTGTACATCTGAAATCCCTGGCTAGTAGTGACATGTGACATCCCTGCTAGCAGTGTAGATGTGACATCCCTGGCTAGCAGTGTACATCTGACATCTCTGGCTAGCAGTATACATCTGACATCTCTGGCTAGCAGTGTACATTTGACATCCCTGGCTAGCAGTGTACATGTGACATCCCTGGCTAGCAGTGACATCTGACATCCCTAGCTAGCAGTATACATCTGACATCCCTGGCTAGCAGTGACATCTGACATCCCTGGCTAGCAGTGACTTCTGACATCCCTGGCTAGCAGTGACATGTGACATCCCTGGCTAGCAATGTACATGTGACATCCTGGCAAGCAGTGACATCAGACATCCCTGGCTAGCAGTATACATCTGACATCCTTGGCTAGCAGTGTACATGTGACATCCCTGGCTAGCAGTGTACATGTGACATCCCTAGCTAGCAGTGACATCTGACATCCCTGGCTAGCACTGTACATGTGACATCCCTGGCTAGCAGTGACATATGACATCCCTGGCTAGCAGTATACATCTGACATCTCTGGCTAGCAGTGTACATTTGACATCCCTGGCTAGCAGTGTACATGTGACATCCCTGGCTAGCAGTGACATCTGACATCCCTAGCTAGCAGTATACATCTGACATCCCTGGCTAGCAGTGACATCTGACATCCCTGGCTAGCAGTGACTTCTGACATCCCTGGCTAGCAGTATACGTCTGACATCCCTGGCTAGCAGTGACATCTGACATCCCTGGCTAGCAGTAAACATCTGACATTCCTAGCTAGCAGTGACATCTGACATCCCTGGCTAGCAGTGACTTCTGACATCCCTGGCTAGCAGTGACATCTGACATCCCTGGCTAGCAGTGACTTCTGACATCCCTGGCTAGCAGTATACGTCTGACATCCCTGGCTAGCAGTGACATCTGACATCCCTGGCTAGCAGTATACATCTGACATTCCTAGCTAGCAGTGACATCTGACATCCCTGGCTAGCAGTGTACATCTGACATCCCTGGCTAGCAATGCACATGTGACATCCCTGGCTAGTAGTGACATCTGACATCCCTGGCTAGCAGTGACATCTGACATCCCTGGCTAGCAGTGACATCTGACATCCTTGGCTAGCAGTGACATCTGGCATCTTTGGCTAGCAGTGACATGTGACATCCCTGGCTAGCAGTGACATCTGACATCTCTGGCTAGCAGTGACATGTGACATTCCTGGCTAGCAGTGTACATCTGACATCCCTGGCTAGCAGTGTACATCTGACATCCCTGGCTAGTAGTGACATGTGACATCCCTGCTAGCAGTGTAGATGTGACATCCCTGGCTAGCAGTGTACATCTGACATCTCTGGCTAGCAGTATACATCTTACATCCCTGGCTAGCAGTGACAGCTGACATCCCTGGCTATCAGTGTACATGTGACATCCATGGCTAGCAATGTACATCTGACATCCTTGGCTAGCAATGGCAATCTGTGACATCCTTGGCTAGCAGTGTACATCTGACATCCCTGGCTAGCAGTGTACATGTGACATCCCTGGCTAGCAGTGACATCTGACATCCCTGGCTAGCAGTGTACATGTGACATCCCTGGCTAGCAGTATACATCTGACATCCCTGGCTAGCAGTGTACACGTGACATCCCTGGCTAGCAGTGTACATGTGACATCCTTGGCTAGCAGTGTACATCTGTCATCCCTGGCTAGCAATGGCAATCTGTCACATCCTTGGCTAGCAATGGCAATCTGTCACATCATTGGCTAACAATGGCAATCTGTCACATCCTTGGCTAGCAATGGCAATCTGTCACATCCTTGGCTAGCAGTGTACATCTGACATCCCTGGCTAGCAATGGCAATCTGTCACATCCCTGACTAGCAGTGTACATCTGACATCCCTGGCTAGCAATGTACATCTGACATCCCTAGCTAGCAATGGCAATCTGTCACATCCTTGGCTAGCAATGGCAATCTGTCACATCATTGGCTAACAATGGCAATCTGTCACATCCCTGGCTAGCAATGGCAATCTGTCACATCCTTGGCTAGCAGTGTACATCTGACATCCATGGCTAGCAATGGCAATCTGTCACATCCCTGGCTGGCAATGGCAATCTGTCACATCCGTGGCTAGCAATGGCAATCTGTCACATCCTTGGCTAGCAGTGTACATCTGACATCCCTGGCTAGCATCGTACATCTGACATCCCTGGATAGCAATGGCAATCTGTCACATCCCTGGCTGGCAATGGCAATCTGTCACATCCCTGGCTAGCAATGGCAATCTGTCACATCCTTGGCTAGCAGTGTACATCTGACATCCATGGCTAGCAATGGCAATCTGTCACATCCTTGGCTAGCAATGGCAATCTGTCACATCATTGGCTAGCAATGGCAATCTGTCACATCCTTGGCTAGCAGTGTACATCTGACATCCCTGGCTAGCAGCGTACATCTGACATCCCTGGATAGCAATGGCAATCTGTCACATCCCTGGCTAGCAATGGCAATCTGTCACACAGTTCACAGAAGTTGCATCTAGTTTGAAGTTATACAGTTTTGTGCTCAGCTGTGCATTGGTATTATAGCCATTTACACAAGTCAGGCCTCATGTTCCAGCCTGTGCATGAAGCAATGCATTGGTTATGTATGCCGAATTCAGTCCAGAATTAAAAATGAAATCAGTAGGAAAAATGAGAAACATTTTGGTTCTGTGTCCACACCCACCCACCCACACACGCACGCACACACACTAATGTCTGTGTGTGTGTGTGTGTGTGTGTGTTTATGTACATGTCTTAAATGTGTATTTGTATTTGCATATGTATATACATGCAAGCATGCATGTGCACACACAAACACACATACACAAATGTGTATTTTACATTTATATGTATGTTTACATGTGTATATGCATGTATATGTGTGTGTGTGCACGCGTGCACGTGTGTGTGTGTGTGTGTATATATTTATATATATATATATATATATATTATATATATATATATATATATATATATATATATATATATATATATATAGATAGATATATAGATATATGTATATATCTATGTATACATACATATATACATACATGCTTTTCACCAAAGCAGCATTTTCGCGTAAGTATGCCTGTTGTGCTAGTCGTACTATGGTGCAGATAAGGGAAAATTCTCTTTTCCCCACTGTAGTGGCGAAAGCCACATAACTATGGGCTAGGCTTATAAATGCCCTTGGGCAGATAGCCTAGTATGAACCTATGAACCTATGAACTATGAACCTATGTAGTGCGATCTCAGAGTGAAAATGGCTGTGGGGGGCACAGCACCCCACATGGGGGGTGCAGGGGTACTTACCCCCGTGCGTAAAAATCGATTTAATGTTTTTTTGTTTTTTGTGTTTTTAACACACTTTAGTAAAAGCGCTTTTCAGTGAAAGCACTTTCATTAAAGTGTGTTCGGTGATAGTCAATTCGGACTGTTGAACTTATGCATGTGTTTTGAGTGTATGTATGTATGTCTATGTGTATGCATATCTATATAAATTTATCTGTCCATCTGCATCTATTTTTTTATGTGTGTGTGTGTGTGTGTGTATATATATATATAAAAACACACACACATGCTCAAGATACATGCATAAAAATCAAATACATGCAAATAATGCATGGTGTGCTTGTGTGTGTGTGCATTTGTGTGTCTGCTTGTGTGTGCATTTGTGTGTGTGCATTTGTGTGTGCGTGCTTGTGTGCATGTGTGTGCTTGTGTGTGTGTGCATGTGTACGTGTGTGCCTGTGCGCACGTGTGTGTGTGTCTGTTTATGTGTGCGCGTGTGCATGCGTGCTTGTTTGTGTTGTGCCTGCAGTTCCAATGTGCTGTTAGCAGCATGCTCCAGCACTACATTTTGCATGCTAACAGGAATAATATAGTTTTAGATTAAACTAAGATTACAGTGTACAGTTATCAGACTATGTTTAATGTTATGTTTTGTTTTACAGCTGAAATATAATTTCTGCATTTCAGGCCATAAAATTTAAATGGCTATGAGGACAGCAAATGAGCTGTCTACACAGGTGTTAACAAAGCTGTTTCACTTTATTTGGAAGAGGTTCATTTAACTTTTTGTGTTTGTGTACATCTGTATTAGTACATCACAGTTTACAGCAAGGCAGTATCCTTTTAACTACAACTCAGAAAGTGCCAGCCTTCTGAAAATTCATTAAAATACAAGTCAAGAAATGTTAGGAAAAATCACAGGAAGTGTCTGAATAAATAATTACACTTGATGTCTATCATATTTCAAGCCCACCAATGATTACCAATAAAAGGTCATCACCCATATCACCAGGAGAGATTAACCTCATGTTTCATGTGTACCTTTTGTTCACATACTGAACAATGGCTTTCAGTGGAATAATTAAACCTTGCGCCCATACATTTGTCCAGACCATTTTTTCTCTCTGCATTTTTCTAAACACAGAAAAGAACAGCAAAAGGTCACGGCTTTTTTCTTTTTTTAATCTGTGTTTCTGACAGGTCTTCATTTAGTGAGTCAGATTTGTTAAGAGGAGGGATGGGACTTGCCTCCCAGCATCAGTGAGGGTATAAATATTAAGGCATAGTACTGCAGATGACATCTGTCGCATCTGCAGACTTTTATTGTACCTGGAGCTACTTGGTGCAAACTTTTCCCGCTGTTGTGCTCATCATCTGCTCCTGTTCTGAAGTGACTCAGAAGACATGACAAAGTTACTGCTAGTATTGGCACTCTGGCTGCTAGCTGGAGAGCTACAGCACAGCTCTGAGGCACGTGCCCCAAGCTATGGGGTGAAACTGTGTGGCAGAGAATTCATCCGTGCTGTAATATTTACCTGCGGAGGATCCAGATGGAGACGAGCAAGCAGCAGTTTGACAGGTAAGAAATGGGTGAGTGGAGACGTTAGTGCTTATAACAAGAGGAAGAGGGTTATGATATCTTGTTTGTACAGGTACCAAGAGTCCACTGCTCAACACTTCCATGTGTTTTCTTTTGCAGTTTGTAAATGCTAAGTGCTTTGTTGTAACACTGCATGAGCTCTGTGAGTGTGCAACATATACCAGTTCTGAAAGTGGACATTCTGCATGCAGCATTTCAGGGCTACCATCTACTGCTCTTTCTAGAAGATGGGATGCAATAAAGAAGTGGAAGTATTGTCTCTGACATGGCAGTTAAAAAAACAAGCTGTTTCTCTCTGTTTCTCAATTTTCAGCCCATTTTTTTTTAGTATATGAGAGAAGTGCAAACCATCTGTGTTTATTTCCAGATTCTATATGTTGTTCTTCAAGTGATGCTGCATGAAGCCACTTTTTGCCTTCTCCAGCAATCACCACGTACCCCTCATGAAATAATGAGTCCAAAGGCATTCCTAGCTGTTACACTGAAAATTAGTTTATGGTTTATCCCACACAGCATGATGTTTTACTTATTAATATGAATGCCCGGTGCCCCCTGTGTGTATATTGATTTGTTGGGATAACCAGTTGATGTTCTAAGGAGAACACATCTCGATTAATGTGGCCAGTAAAAACGTGGTTTTGTAAAGGTTAACTGGGCACACATTAAAACAGTCAAATTTATAAAACAGAGATCAGAGGTACACTGAGGCAACCAAGTTTTTAAAGATTTGTGGGAACAATTATGTAATGATAAACACTGCCAGTTCTACATTTAAATGTTAACAACATTTCCAGCCACATGTGCATTAACAAAGCTGCAGAAATGAAAATACTTGTTAATTGTGAAAGCTGCATTTCAGCAAGAAATATTAACATTAAGTTCCTTCCTTGTATGACTGCCATTTCTCAAAATCACATTTTTAGTACAGTACATGAACTGAAACCCATAACATTAATAATAACTGCCACTGAAACTCTGCAGCCATATGAGTAAAGGTCAGCAATTCTTAATATCAGAGACTCTACTTGGGGCTCCCTTGACAAGCAAATGGGCTCATTATTCAGGAGATAGTAACTGATATGTCCTAAAATATTGACTTCATCACCTGTGTACAGGTTCAGTAATGGAAATGTTCCAAAGGCAGAGAGAGGGCTGAAGTTGTTCCTGCTACAGTGGGGATGCCAGCTCCAATCTGTCCATTCAGGAACTTTACTGCTACCCTTCTGTAACAGACACATACCACAATTCTGAATATTTCAAGAACTATAGAGATCAGCAACATTTATTTCTTTATTTATTTGAATTTGTTCACTGGGTAATCGAGTTGGTCCAAGGACCATTTTCAATCATAACCCAAACTACTTACAGCAAAAACAATTGGCAGACTTTAGGTACTTTGAAAAACAAAAAACATTTCAGTGCTTTTTAGAGTGAGCAGTATCCATGCCATCAGACACATGATTTATCCTGCTAGTGATAAAATTGAATCCTGTCTCTGCACAAACAACGCATCACTGTTCATCAAAGTGTCACCCAAGAACTGAATCTTGGTCAGTCTTTTACTAACACTCTTTGGAACATAATGCTTGGCTACCTTCACAGCATTAACCAATACGATACATTTTAAGTAACACTATGTGAACATTATAAGACTTAATCACCTGTGAGTAATTCCCATTTACATGTTACTTGGTCAACATTTCTGTTGCGTTTACCTTCTTGTTAAACGTGCTCTGCTGTTCACTTGTCCACATTTGCAGCTGATTGTTTCGCCTTCCTCTTGATCAGTCTTTCATCAGTTCGATACGAATGCATATTGTTTTATTGCCTTATTTTACACTGCTCGACACGTATGTATTGTTCAGTCTGTCTGTCCTTGTTCACTTATGTGTTGCTTGGAATTCATGTGCCTTTACATTTGCCAAGGTGATGGCTAAAATATTCCACAGTACACTTGCCCTACTAACAAATAAATAAATAAATGTACAACTCGTATTTTTTTTCTTCTTCTTTTTTACAGCAAGCACTACGTTTATGCATTTCTTTCTGTTACTACTGGAAATGACATTTTTAAATGAAGACTTTAATAGCAGTTTCTGGATATTACCTTAAACTGAACATCTGTCACAAAATATGACTTGCACTTATGTTCTTACAATTGCCTCAACATACTGATTCACTGAGTGCTTTTGCAGTCAGACTCACTGTATCATAAAATACCATCAAATTTCACATCACCACAAAGATAACTTATTGTAAATCACAATACTGCACTAAACAAAAACGTGTTTCAGAGAAGGGTTATGCCCCTCTGTATACTCCAACGTAAGGATTTCACACCACTCTATAAATATACTAACTCCGAGGTGACAGAGACTTGAAGTAAAAAGAAAATATATTTTATTTTAAAAGAAAATACACCTTTTCTCTTTATTCAAACTCAGCTGACCTGACCTCAGACTCAATACTTAAAACACAAAATAGCATATTAAATTAACCAGGAAGCAATGAAATAACTTGTTGACAGTTCACAGTTTAACAAATGGCAAAGATATTTCAGCTCTTAACCAAATGAGATGTGGAAAAACGTAAAGTTCCTTTTCAAGATGTCTGAAAACAGAAGTAATCCAGAAAGCTCGAGTCAGGCCTGGTATCCCGCTTGTGACCCAGAGAGTGACAGGACTAACAAGAAACAGAGTACAAAGGATTAGTTCAGATTTACCTAGCAGATATAGGAGACTCTATCTCTCTATGTCCTGTCTGTGGGATGATAAAGACACCATGCTGAAGTTTCAAGTAGTTTATTCAGTTAAGAATGGAGACAGACTTGTGTTCTTGTTCTAAAGCATTTGAACACCTGTCCATCTCTCCACTTAACTGAATAAACTACTAGAAACTTCAACAAGGCATTGTTATTCCTCCTACAGGGAGGATGCCAGAGAGTTACCTAGATCTGTTAGCTAAAGTGATTTTATCTGGTCTAATCCTTTGTATTCTGTTTCTTTCAACATATCTAGCTCATAGATTAAGGCAATGAGCTGTTAACAAGCTGCTTCCTGTGGTCTAAGGTTTGATTCCTCAGACCCCAACTGCCTACTATGTGAGCTTGATCAAGTCATCAGACAGTGCCTTAGGACAACTGGGAAATTGGGATAGACCCCTTAAATGTCTTCTGAACCACAACTGTTAACAAGCTGCTTCCTGTGGTCCAAGGTTTGATTCCTCAGACCCCAACTGCCTGCTATGTGAGCTTGAACAAGTTGGCAGACAGTGTCTTAGGACAACTGGGAAATTGGGACAGATTCCTTAAATGTCTTCTGAACCACAACTGTAGTAACTAGCTATGAACCTATTAGTGCATGTCAACACACTAATTCTTTGTAACATGTGTTTTCTTACTACACATAACCAACGTACTGCTTACCTACCAGCTGTGGCCTTGGATGTGCACGTGCAGAGTTACTTAAACCCACACAACTACAGCAATGAAGTCAGGTGGTAAAGAAATTACCATAAATTAAATAGAGCAAACCGCAGTTACTAGTTCAGCTACAGAAACAAAACCACAATTACTAAAGCAGTTGCAAGCTTCTTTTTATTCATCATTTTGATGGCAAAGAATGCTAGAATGTAAAAGAGTTACGATGACTCCTGCAAAACTTGTAAAGAAGACTTAAGACTATTAAATAATGTAACATTTCAGGCTGTAGAATGCTCCTTGTATAATAAAGCTGTGACCAAGTACCCACTGCCCTGCAGTGTATGACCAGTACAGTGTGTGTTGGGGAGGGTTTAACATTTATAGAATGACCATTTAGATACAGTTATACTAAAACAGCATAAAGATAAAAATCAAGACTGAACTCATATTCCAGTGCTAATCTTTAAATGAGAGTGCAAAAGTGTACTACCCAACTAGTAAGAGATATAAACAAGCTTACAAACTAGGTCATGGAAGGCAGAGAATGCTACTTTTATTTTTCTTTTACCGAGGTGTTCATAAAGAGTAAACGAGAGCGCAGGAATTAAGTTAATGTAGTTCTATAACGATATAACGGCCATGAATGAAAAATGGTGCTGTGATGTAATTTATATAGATTTAACTTCAGCATTTGACAGGGTCATACACAAAGCACCGATTAATAAATTAGAACTATGTATCAGTGTACTCTTGATAAGATGGATAGCTGCAGGGCTTACAAATAGGACATAGCGAGTATCATACAGCAACTGGACAGCTGAAATTCTTGGTTACAGTCAGGGTGTCCCACAGGGTTCTGTCCTAGGCCCTTACTTGTTTAGATTGTATCTTTCAGACCTAACTTTTTCATCTGAGGTGTTCTACAGTCTATATGCAGATGACCCGAAATTGGGTAAACTGTTTACAAGTGTTACAGATAAGGCACGTCTGCAAAATAACTTGAGTAAAGTGACCATTTGGGCACAGGAGAATAATATGTTGATAAATACATCAAAAACTAAGCATATGAGATTTGAGAGACATAAATTGAAAAGTGAATATTTAATACAGCACACAGTAATTGAAACTTTAGATTAATTTAGGACCTAGGTACATGGGTAGATTCAGCTATAAGTTTTTTTTATCATATCAGCCAATTGGCTAATGATAGTTATAGAACTATAGGTTTTATAAAAAGATTTAAAAAGTCTAGGAAATCAGAAATGATGAAGTCATTGTTTGTTAGTTAAATTAGACCCAAATTTGAGTCTGGAATAATAATAAGAAAACCTTATAAGAAAACAAGTGTGAATAAACTGGAAAGAGTACAATGTAAATACACTAAAGGCAACCATGATGTGAATATTTAAGTTATTATGAAAGACTAAAATATCTGAACTTGTAAAGTGTCTCTTATAGACATCTAAGATGCGATCTTGTTTAAGTATAAAGGGTATTCAGAGACAACTACTTCTGGGAATGTTTGGGGTTATTAAAAAGTACTAGAGAATTATCAGACAACCTATGTAGAAGATTCTATAGGAAGGAAACGTGCACTAATTGGTTCTCTGACAGAGTAGCTGATGCTTGGAACAGACTACCAAATTACATTAAAGCAAGTACTAGTTTAGATATGCTTAAGAACAGCCTGGATGCTTATTATGGGAACAATTGTTGTGGTATATTGGCAGGCTAGAAGGGAATTAATATTCGTGTCTGAAATATTTGTATGCATGTATGTTAAAGAATGACTCATGACACATATCGTTGAATGTGCTCATACCATACAGATTGGAATGGTAATGTAGATAACATGTTTTAAGTATTAAGGTGCGAATTTGTTGGACATGTCCAACATTCTCCAGGTTTGATCCCAGGGCTTCCTTTTGGATAGTTTGCTCTAAAGCAGTTTACTTAATGAGTTCTGAGTGAAAGCAGGTCATTTTGGTGAACATGCTCTGTTACATGATATTGCTCAAAAATGGGAAAAAGCACTTTCCTGAGTGCAGCATCTGCACTCAGACATCAGTGTGAAACTACAGGATTTTTACTTCCCTAACTTGCAACAGTCTTAAAATAGCATATTTTAAGGGTGTATATCATAACTGCGAAAGCTGATGATTACGAATGGCATTACATAGAGCGTGGAACCGCGAACGTTGAAAATATCGAAACTGCTGGCAAGAATTCAGTGGGCCGTTCCACGGCTTCACTATTTCCTCCACTGTGGTGCAATCTCGGAGTTGGTATATTTAAGTAGGGGGGTGTGGGGGGTGAAGCTTGCCACATTAGACATAGGTTTGTGGTGTGCTTGTGTTGTGTGCGTGTTTCTCGGAACAGCGATTTTTTTTTCCTGGGAAAGAATTTGCTGTTCTGAGGTTTCGATTATATCACATTTCGAACTTCCAAGTTCAAGCTTATGGTGTTCGATATTTTGGAAGTTCGATAATGTGATATAGACACTTTTTTAAAGGTGGCCTCTACACAACGAATGTGAGGGTCACTGTCTCCCCCTTCAGGAAAACATTTTGTTATTTTCCTTCAAAATCAAGTTATCATTAAATGATATTTCCAAGGAAACTGTTCATCAAAGTAAAATACTGTGAAACATGTTTCTACAAAATGTCTATACCCAGAGATACTAATGTGTACTAATCTATACCCACAGATACTAATGTATACTAATCTACACCCACAGATACTAATGTGTACTAATCTATACCCACAGATACTAATGTGTACTAATCTACACCCAGAGATACTAATGTGTACTAATCTATACCCACAGATACTAATCTGTACTAATCTACACCCATAGATACTAATGTGTACTAATCTATACCCACAGATGCTAATGTGTACTAATCTATACCCACAGATACTAATGTGTACTAATCTATACCCACAGATACTAATGTGTACTAATCTGTACCCACAGATACTAATGTGCACTAATCTATACCCACAGATACTAATGTGTACTAATCTATACCCACAGATACTAATGTGTACTAATGCATGCTCCTACAGGAAGCTATCGTGGAACATATATAAATGCAGGGGCATAATTCTGCTAATTACCAGGGAACTAAAGTGGGAGTCTGCTGGGATCATGTTATAATAAAAATACAGAAAAAACTACATGAACCAGCGCTTGAAATGCCGAAAAAAACAACAGAAAACACAAGAGGAGTGAATCTCAAAGATCGCTCTTTTCCTTAAAACTTCTTTTTGTGGGGGGGAGGCAAGCCTTCAGTGCACCCCATATATATATATATATATATATATATATATATATATATATATATATATATATATTACATATATTTATATTATATATATATATATATATATATATATATATACCGAGATCTCCATACCTTGGAGAAAAGAGAATATTCCAGGAAATAGCATCTCAGACTTAGTATCTGTAAGTCCAGTCTTTCAACCATTCAGTCTCTGTATTTCAGGACTCATTCTAGCTGCTCCTGACATTTCAAATGGTTACCATCAAGGCCAGTCCCATTTGTCTTGGGGTATATTGTGGCATGCATTAGATATCCTCACTGTTTTCTGTGCGACTACAAGAGATCAATTATTTCTACAGGCTGGAAACATTATCTAACCTTTGATTGGAAAATGATCTTACAGGTGGCCCTATGTGACAGCCAATGTACTACAGTAAATGGACCTCATC
This sequence comes from Protopterus annectens, assembly GCF_019279795.1. Taxonomy (NCBI): domain Eukaryota; kingdom Metazoa; phylum Chordata; order Ceratodontiformes; family Protopteridae; genus Protopterus; species Protopterus annectens. Next base: position 23,504,246 of record NC_056749.1, read on the forward strand.
AGAACTGCATGTAGCACATTTTCTTGTGTCTTGATAAATAAAGCCTTTGTCATGTGTATGTTTACTACTCTAGCATAAATTAGGGACAATGTTTTCTAAGAACTGTCTCCAGTCCATGCTATACCTCCTCTTAGCACCCATCCTACTTTTCCTCTCTGGGTTGTCATCCTATCACACTATCCTACTATCCCCTCCAACATCACCCACTCTTACCCACGCTGTACCCCCCTTCTATTTAAGTCTGTGCTTCCCTGTCTCCCCATTCATGTTTAATTTCTCCTACATTCAACTTCATAAACTAAAACATTTCAACATTCCTCTCTCCTCTCCCAAACACAGAACCAAATCCATTGCCTACTACATTACTTTTATCACCAAACTAACACTACTTCCTACTACAATTTTACCAGATGGGGACATCCACCCAACCCTGGTCCATCCCCTCCCACCAACACTGCCATTACTGCCACGTACACAAGGTACCAACCCCTCGCCTCTCCACCTAAATACCTATCACTCTATTTCATAAATCTACAAAGTTTTCAAAACAAAATAACAGAATTTCATGCTTGGACTGCCCACCACTCTCTCCACATCTTAACTCTCTCAGAAACTTGAAAACCACATATACAAGCCCAGACATTTTACCTCCCAGATATAACATCTTCTGGCAGGATAGACTTTCTAAAAAAGGAGGAGGTGTCACCATCTTATACTCAGAATAACTTAATCTCTCCCCCTCTCCTTACCAGTCCCAGACTTCTCCCCAGCAGAACTTATCTTTTTTAACTATTATCTCAACCCTCATAAAAAAAAACTGGCCATAGTATCAAGCTACATACCCCCTGGCAACAACATTCCAATCCTTGAAAATATCTTACCGTGGCTCTCCCAGAATATATCATATGAAACAATCATACTAGATGATGTTAATATTGATTGCAATAAGCTCTCCCCAACACCAGCTCCTCTATTAACTTATTTGGCTTCAGTCAACTTATTTCTTCTCCCACTCACATAAGACAAAAACTTCAGTTCCATACTTGACTGGATCTTAACTTCCAACCCTATTCAGTATCACAATCCCCCCACCTTACCAGACCCAATAAGTGATCACCTCCTTATCTCAATACTAAGGCTACCTTCTCAACCCCCTAAAACCCTTCTCAAACCCCTAAAACCCACCTCTATAGACAGTGCCATAACCTGTCCAAATTCGGTGCAGAAACTTTTAACTACTAATTCTCCCTGATCAACTGTATAACCTTCCTCTAAAAGAAGCCGTTCTTGAATTTAACAAAATTTTCCTAAACATATTAAATGCCCTAGCTCCCATTAGGAAAATTAGGATCAAGCCAAATCATGCCCCCTAGCTCTCCAAATATACCCTTTCCACCATGAAACTTAGAGATAATACCTGGAAACAATGGTCTAAGTCAAAATCTCCTTCTCTCCTCCTTAAATATGAAGAACTCAGAAACATCATTGAAAAAATTATTATTCAGGACAAAACAAAATTCTGTCAAGAAGCCCAATCCACCCAGTTTTCTAATCCCAAAAAAATCTTGCACACTCTGAACAGTATACTCCATCCTGGTAAACTCTCTATCCCCAACCCCTTCCCTTGACAAAACCCATCTTGAAACCACCACTCTTCTAAATAACTACTTTATAGACTGTATCAGAAAAATACCCCCCCAGACAACAGCCAAAAACTACCCTTAACCCCCTCGACCACCCAGCCCCAATCAGCCTTCACCCTGAAACCTGTTTCCACTGCCTATATCAAATCCCTTCTGCTAAAACTGAAACCTTGCTCACCCTCTTTTGACAACCTACTCCCACAATTTCTTAACCTTTCTGTTGACTCTATAGCTTATCCCATCGCAATTCTTATTAACCATTCTGTCAAAGAATCCTCAGTACCTGAGATCTGGAACTCCTTCTATACTATTCCACTTCACAAGGGAGGTAACTCCACCGAACCTACCAATTATTGACCAATAGCCATCCTTTCCCCTCTCAAAATTTCTCGAGAAATGCAAACTAAACCTCTCCACCTCCACTATCCTCTGGTTTTCCAGCTATCTCAACAAACAACAACAATCTGTTAAATGGCAGACTTCCTACTCAGCTTTTTTATCTATCCAAACTGGTGTTCCCCAAGGATCAATCCTTGGCCTCCTTCTCTTTAATATTTTCACTAACAATCTTTGCTCTGTGTGCACCTTATCTTCACTAATCCAGTATGCTGATGATTCTACCCTTATCACCCTCTTTGATAACCCCACTCAGCTACTCTCTCTCACACAGACTTCCTTTAATATCATCAAACACTGGTTAACTGGTTAACTGACAACCAACTAATCTTTAACCCAAAGAAAACCAAACTCCCTATTTTCCTCCCAAGATCTTTATCCCATCTTAAATTTTTTTTCAGTGTCTCTTCTCTAGACAGCACCAATATTTATGCAGACTCCACTACAAAACTTCTAGGAATCACAATTGACAAACAGCTAAAATTTGACCAGCACATCCTACAGTCCATAAAAAAAAAAACAATCAAAAATTTGGTTTACTATATAGACACAAACATATCTTATCTAACACTGCTAGGACCTCATTTGCCCAAGCCTATCTCCTCCCCTGCTTATGCTATGTCTTCCCTATATTCACACACATCAGAGAAAATCTCCTAACCAAACTAGAACAAACTTACAACCAGATAGCCAAATTTGCCTGTAATCACCCTTACAAATCTCATCACTGCCTCACACTAAAAAAAACTTCAATGGCTTGAGTTCCCACAACTACTCCAACTTTCACAGCTACAAACTGCACATTCTCTTTTCTACAAACTTTAAAACTGTCCCTCCTTGTCCACCCTCCTATCCCTCTACAAACCTGCACATTTTCTCCATAGCACTGACCAAGCACTACTGAACACTTCATCAAACTTATAGGCAGGTTACTTTAAAAAATGCTCCATATCTCAAACCTGGAACAAACTCCCATCTAACATACAACATATCCAGTCTTTTCTCCTCTTCAAAAAAGAACTGAAAAAATACCTAGCCATCTCTCCCTCCTGCAATTGACACCACCCCACCTAATCTCCCACTACCACACTAGAACTATTCCCTTCATACATTATATATACTTACAATCTTGTGGATCTGTAGCTACACCACTGAGCACTCTTAACTAAATTTTCCTCCCAATTTTGCCCTCCTGTTTTACTTCTTATTTTCTTGGCCACCCCAACTCTTTCCTCCTCATTTCTTTCTCTCCACTGTGTCTATCTTTACCACCCCTCCTCCCACTACACCCACTATAACTAACACAACTGCCACTCTTTGCTATTGTCTGTCTCTTCAATTATTCTTCACTCTTCTCTGCTCTCCACTTACTATTCCTCTATTTTGTTCTGCCAACTCGACCTCTATCATTTCGTTGTTGTACATGCACAAAATGCATACTTTTAATGATTTCTACACGGCATTAATGTTACTCACATTTCTCTTTAAATTGCCTTTTTAATGTTCGAAACTTGCAATGTAACTTGGTTTTGTTATGATATATGTGTATTATTGTTTGGCATCATCTTTTTTATCTCGTGCTTGTGGAGCTTTTCTCCTCGGGACTCCACTGAAAATGGGCCCCCAGCCCAGAGGACTAGCCCGGTTAACAAAAGATAAATAAATAAATAATAAATATTTATTAATCTTTTGTTAACCAGGTCAGACCCACTATTGACAAAGGTTGACAGGTATTAGCAACAATGGTCTCTCAAGCCAATTCTTAATTAACACCTACACTAAGTGTACACAGTCTGTATTCAAGAACACCCCTACCACATTTTTTGTGCTTTCTAGTCACTCAGAAAGATTACACTAAGTGTACATGTAGCCTATGTTTTGGGGTAACCCTTATGAATCCCCCTCGATATGTAAGGCAAGAAAATCAGTAGGAAAACTAAAATTAGGATGAAGAAGGTGTGAGTTAATGAATCCCAGGGCATGTTTATTTTGAAAAATCGACTGAGAAGAAGAAACCCGGCTTCCTTTTGGAATATTGGCATTTGCAATGCTGAGTGCTGACATAAACAAAGAGCGTAAATGCAGGAAAAGAGTGAATATCAAACAAAAGTCTTCTCCTTTAAGTATGGTTTTAAACCCCCAAACTTATATATTCTGTCTCCAAGATCACCATACCTATGAAAAAGGGAATATTCTAAGAAATGTCCAACTTGGACTTGGTATATGCAAGGCAGTTATTTTAGCCAGACAGTCTCCCTATATCATGACTCACTGAAGCAGGTAGTGAAGGCTCCCTATTGCAATATCAACACTCAAAATGCCAAATGGTGAAAAGTCAAAAAAAAAAAACAGAAGAAGAGCAAATCTCGAAAGTTACTCTTCTCCTTAAACCCCTGAACTTATATATACCATCTCTGAGACTGCCATATCTCAGAGAAAAGGGAATATTCTGAGAAATGGCATCTCAGACTTAGTATATGCAAGTCCAATCTTACAGCTGTTCAATCTCCGCATTTTGGGACTTGCTCTAGTGGGTCCCAACATTTCAAATGGTTACCGGTATTGTGGTGGTGCTGCGGTAGCGTTGTCGCCTCACAGATGTTGCCCGTTCGATTCTCAGTTAGAGTGTCTACTGTGTGACGCCATGCGTGAGTGGTCGTTCCTTCGTTGAAGGTTGTGCGTTAGGCCCGGCAAGCCAGCATGTAAAACTCTACTGCCAATCATTAGCGGACTGGAGTTCCGCTGTGGTGACCCCTAACCGGGAAAAGCCGAAAGATACACACACACCGGTACTGGCATTTCAAATGTTTACCAGAAACTCTCTGCATTTATTTTATTTATATTTATCTTTTGTTGATGCACTTAGTCTCACTAGGCCTCTTTTCAGGGGAAACCTGAGGTAGGATTCATATCAACTTGAGGAAATCTGCAAACAGCACTGGCTAAATTCTCCTACTCTTTTGACAAGTGCTGTGGGATATTTTACATTTCCCTGAGCTACCACTAACTTAGGCAGATGGGACCTTGGTTTAACACCACATATGAAGGATGGCACACTCAGGGGTTCAGTACCCCCCCCTTTTACTGCACTATAGTTATGAGTAATGGAAAAAGAATCTAAGCACCTCAAGTGGGAATAGAAAGCATGATTGTCTGATTTTTCCAACATCAAAATAGAGTACGCTTCCTGTTCAGCCATGGGAGGGGAGGCTAAACAAGACAAATTAATTAATAACTTTTCTACAAGCCTTCAGTTTATGTCTTAGTCCAGTTCAAAACTATATTAAAAGTAGTAAATATAGTAACAGAGACAGAACAACTGGAGTTGATGTCTTTAGAAAAGGGTAGGAGCAAACTACATAGGAAAATGGGAATTGTGGGAATAATACATACAGGAGAGGAATGAGGTTTAAAGGAAGGCAGGACTTAAGTGAGCTATGTAATGCTTGACTGAAAATGATTAGGCACATTATAAGTGATGTATAATGTTTGCAACTGGGAGTGTGTCAGTATGGTTTGTGATGTAAAATGCTTGCAACTAGGATTGTGTTGGTGTGGTTTGTTTTTATTTATATAAATGTATGATTGCTTATGTCATAAGTGATGGTTTAATAAATATGTTTCCATACCTCTCAATCTCTTACAACAAAAAAATCTGGACAAAGTCATAAATAATGGGGGGGGGGGGCAAACGCCCAAAAATAGAGACACTTTATAAATATTTCTCTTACAAACTTGGAAAGTTGATAGAATAATAGCTATTGCATTGGCATTAATTTTCTGAATGGCTTGAAGTCAAACTCAAATGTATGTCAATATTTTCTCACTTCAACTCTCAATGATTTACCGATTTGCCAGAAAACCACAGTTTAATCAGACCAAAAATGTGAGGCAAAAATCTGGAAATTCTGCAAAAGTCTGTACAGTTGATAGGTATGGATGTTTCTTGTTTTAAAAAAAAGGGGCAGAAATTGAATAATTTATGTAATGTTGCTTAGGTTATATGATATATAGCAATATATGTGTAGCATAATGTTTGTTAATTTTAACTTAATACAGTTTGATTACGTTTATATAAATGTAAATGTACCTTTGTCACAAGTGATAATTCAATAAAGATGTTTAAAAATAAATAAAATGGAGACAGAAAAAGTTAGTAGTACTCAAGAGAGACTCCAGGCATATTCTGAGCCAAAAAAACTAAAGCACTAAATTTGTCTAGCATAAGTGAACTTTCAAGTTTGCAGGTTAAAAGTTTGTCCGAGGACAGGCTCTGTGCAAAATGACAGCTCTGAGTGAAATTAGCAATAAAATGAAGCACAAAATAAAGTTTTCTAAGATCATGAATAGTGTTGCACATGTTAAGTGTGGTTACAGGCATGAGAACACATTTCATCAAATTTCATGTTTTCTAAGATCATGAATAGAGTTGCACAAGTTAAGTGTGGTTACAGGCATGCGAACACTTTTCATCAAATTTGCAGGCATTGCATAGGTGAAAACAGTTTTACAAAGCTGTGTAGATGTAAGGTTTGCTTGCTGAATTAATAATAATAGCTTAAAAAGTACAAAAACATTATTCACTGCATGTTAGCACACTGTACAGGATAGCATTCCAAAGGTCATTCTGGCTTAGAGAGAGAGCAGCACACAGGCATACTGCAGAAGCAGTTCCTTTCAGTCCCTCTAGACTAATGGTAGTAACAGGTTTACTTCTTTAGGCCGCAACAGTCCTCTTCCTGCCTCCATTGGCTTAAACAACCAACAGGCGTCCTTCCTGATGCCAGAATGCACCTTAGGACTTCTACAGTTGCACTTCATTTCCCAGATATCTTAGCTGAGACGTCACCAGTCCATGACTCAGTAATCTGTAATCTAACCAGAATGCAACTTCTGACTTCTACAGTTGCACTTCATTTCCCAGGTATCTTAGCTGAGACATCTCCAGTCCATGCCTCAGTAATCTGGAATCTAACCAGAATGCACCTTCTGACTTCTACAGTTGCACTTCATTTCCCAGTTGTCTTAGCTAAGAAGTCTCCAGTCCATGCCTCAGTAATCTGGAATCTAACCAGAATGCACCTTCTGACTTCTGTAGTTGCACTTCATTTTGCAGATATCTAGGCCGAGACATCTCCAGTCCACTCCATAGTAATCTGGAATCTAACCAGAATGCACCTTCTGACTTCTACAGTTGCACTTCATTTCCCAGGTATCTTAGCTGAGACATCTCCAGTCAATGCCTCAGTAATCTGGAATCTAACCAGAATGCACCTTCTGACTTCTACAGTTGCACTTCATTTCCCAGGTATCTTAGCTGAGACATCTCCAGTCCACTCCATAGTAAGCTGGAATCTAACCAGAATACACCTTCTGACTTCCCCAGTTACACTTAATTTCCCAGCTATCTCAGCTGAGACATTTCCAGTCCACGCCTCAGTAATATGAAATCTAAACAGAATGCACCTTCTGACTTCTACAGTTGCACTTCATTTCCCAGGTATCTTAGCTGAGACATCTCAGTAATCTGGACTCTAGCTCAAGGCGAGCTCCTCTGAGTTAGCAGTCCAGGAGACCTGCTTCCTTCAGAGCTACAGAAGGTTCAACGTTTCCCTCTGGTAACCTTTATATTGAGAAATGTCATCCTAGTTGTGGAGGTGCAGCAGGTAAAGTCTCAGGTTGCTGTCTGGGTGCAGTCACCATGTCACACTAAGGTCAGACTAATTTCCCTAGAAAAACCATTGCACCAAATACCTGAATCTCCAAAATGTTGGATGTTTTACATGTTGCACTTTCCTAATTTTCTATGTGCAAGATTCATTTTAATTTATTTACACTTTTTTCATCAGTTTAACCCACTAGGCCAACGGCCTCTTTTCAGGGAAAACCCAAGGTGGTATTCACACCGACTAGTGGAATTTTGATCAGGGCACCCACCCCCCCCATTTTGATAAGATAATTGCTGAGGGATGTTTGATACCCATGTAAGCTATCACCAACTCTAGACAGATGGGGCCTCTGCTTAACATCTTATATGAAGAACTGGACACTCAGGAGAGCAGCACCCCCTTATGCTGTACTGCACTCTCAGTAATGGAGACTGAAATCAACTACCTGGTGTGAGATAAGAATCCACATCCTTCTGAACCAAGAGTTAGTCCTTTTATTTTGCCTAAAGAAAAGGAATACAAATGCATTGTTGATTTTCTGGTAGTTTTTGTACAATGCTCGTGTTTGTGAAAAATTACTGTTTCAGTCTCAGATGATCCTTCTGCAGGAAGGTTAAAACAAAGCAGTAGTAGTCTAACTTCATCCTGAAACCCTAGAAATGCAGACATGTCAGATTGGGCAGTCTAACTGGGCACACAAAGCATATAAGTAAAAGCAAGATTTTCTACGGGGTTACAGCTCACCAGTGGTTACAGGAGTCAGTGCAAGAGAAGTCTTCTAACTCTGATCTGCACAAACGTCAATCAGTTACTTTATATGTATTAACGCAGATTGACAGATACTTGGGTATGGCTCAGAAAAAGTGCAGCCCAGGGCAGAACTTTTGGCATCAGAGGGCTGATAATCCAGTTTTGAAAAATACTGGTAAAAACAGTGATGGCTTTGTTACCATGAAGCCTGACACTAATACTGCCAGCTGCTGAGACTCCAACAATTACACCTGTAGCCCAGGTCCCTGCCCTGCAGCACAGTGAGGTTCCTAGTGGTAGCTACACCTATAGTTCAGGTCTATACCCTGCAGCACAGTGAAGTTCCTACCGGTAGCTACACCTGTATACCAGGTTCATGCCCTGCAGCACAGTGGGGTTCCTACCAGTAACCAAAAAAAACTCCAAACCAATGAATATCAAAATCCAGAGCAAAGGAGAAAGGCGAATCAGTTCAACTGTAGCTCACTGCCAAATTTATTCAAAATAAAAGACAAAAAACATATGACATCAAGCGTTTTTGCCTGGATCAGTACCAGGCTTTTTCAAGATGAGTTTGCACTCACAAAAACACAAGTTTATATACTACAAGTAATAATATCACATGATCAAATGTGTTAACAGCTTAATTGATAGGCAAATAAATTAATAGGCAAATACATTGTTAATTAGTAACCTAGTGCTAACAGAGCCACTGAGCCATGCTTTTAAAAAATTGTAAGCCATGCAATGATAAAAACACTTCTGTGGAACAGTAAAATGTTAAAAAGCATTAAGAACCATTAATCAACATTAAAAAACTTTAAAAAACATTGATACATCATTAATCAATCCTGGAAATCTTTTTAGAAAATCTATGTTAAAATGGGTAAATAAATAAATAGAACCTATAAAATCACAGTGTGTGTGTTCAATACACTTTGTGCAAAAAATGCCTACAAAAAGTGGTGAAATTTGTTAGATAATAAAGCAATAAAACTACCAGCTACAGCTGTATACCAGGTTCGTGCCCTGCAGCACAGTGGGGTTCCTACTGGTAGCTACACCTGTATACCAGGTCCATGCCCTGAAGCACAGCAGGGTTCCTACTGGCAGCTACACCTGTATACCAGGTATGTGCCCTGCAGCACAGTGGGATTCCTACTGGTAGCTTCACCTGTATACCAAGTTTGTGCCCTGCAGAACAGTGGGGTTCCTACCGGTAGCTACACCTGTATACCAGGTCCATGCCTTGCAGCATAGTGGGGTTCCTACCGGTAGCTACACTGCTATACTAGGTCCATGCCCTGCAGAACAGTGGGGTTCCTACTGGTAGCTACACCTGTATACCACGTCCATGCCCTGCAGAACAGTGGGGTTCCTACTGGTAGCTACACCTGTATACCAGGCCCGTGCCCTGCAGCACAGCAGTGTTCCTACTGGTAGCTACACCAGTATACCAGGTCCGTGCCCTGCAGAACAGCGGGGTTCCTACTGGTAGCTACACCTATATACCAAGTCCATGCCCTGCAGCACAGTGAGGTTCCTATCTGTAGCTACACCTGTAGCTAGGTCCCTGCTCTGCAGCGCAGCAGGGTTCCTACTGGTAGCTACACCTGTACTCCATGTCCATGCCCTGCAGAACAGCAGGGTTCCTACTGGTAGCTACACCTGTATACCAGGTCCATGCTCTGCAACACAACGGGGTTTCTATCTGTAGCTACACCTGTAGCTAGGTCCCTGCCCTGCAGCACAGCAGGGTTTCTAATGGTAGCTACACCTGTACTCCATGTCCATGCCCTGCAGAACAGCGAGGCTCCTATATGTCTACACCTGTAGTCCAAATCCATGCCCTGCAGCACAGCAGAGTGTCTACTGGTAGCTACACCTGAAGTCCAGGTCCCTGCTCTGCAGCACAGCAGGGTTCCTAATCATAGTTATACCTGTAGTCCAGATCCGTGCCCTGCAGCATAGCAGGATTCCTACTGGTAGCTACACCTGTAGTCCAGGTTCGTGCTTCGCAGCACAACAGGATTTCTTCTGGTACCTACACCTGTACTGCAGGAAGCTTCTTGACCACAAGTAGTCAAGGTTCCAGCCCTATAACACAACTGTGCTTCTACTGTAGCCAAGGTTCCTGTCCTGCGTCATAGGAATGCTACAGGCCAGTTCCGTGCCCTGTAGCCCAGCATTGCATCTACATATAGCTACACCTGAAGTCCAGATTCATGTCCTGTAGCACAGGAATGTCCACACATAGTGATATCTCTGCCTATGTTCCTATCCTGCAGCAAAGCATTGCAGAAGCTTTTGCTATTTATACATGCATAGGCGCATACATAGACACATACATGCTTATTCAGACAAGTACATACATACATATGGCATCTCTGAAACTTAGTGTGCATCTGTTTCATTTAGTGATGTGTGTTTTTTTTATCAATTTTTGCTTTTATCACAACATGCGAGTATCAAGGCTGGAGTCGATAACAGTGTATTATATGTGAATGGAGTACACAATTTAATACTGCTAACAATTCTACAGTCTATAAAATGAAACTGGTGGGTTGTAATCACTGTCAGTACATTTTGTGATATGTAGTAATTGCTGTCAGTGCATTCTGTGATTCATTGTAATCACTGTCGGTGCATTCTGTGATATATAGTAATCACTGTCGGTGTGTTCTGTTACATTGTAATCACTGTTGGCACATTTTGTGATACACTGTAATCACTGTTGGTGCATTCTGTGTTATGTTGTAATCACTGTTGGTGCATTCTGTGATACATTGTAAGCACTGTTGGTGCATTCTGTGATACGTTGCAATCACTGTTGGTACATTCTGTGATACATTGTAATCACTGTTGGTGCATTCTGTGTTATGTTGTAATCACTGTCAGTGCATTCTGTGTTATGTTGTAATCACTGTCGGTGCATTCTGTGATACGTTGTAATCACTGCCGGTGCATTCTGTGATACGTTGTAATCACTGTCGGTGCATTCTGTGTTACCACTCTGGCAGTGATTCACTGTATGTGGGCTTTTCCTTTCTATCCAGGATACTGGAATCCTTGAGTTAATATATATACTAAGTCAGGGTGTACAGAAATTGAACCCTCCCACACACTGGGGTGTCACATAAAAGCGTAACTGTAAATTAAGGTACAATGACAGTATTACCTCAGGCTCTGTAGCTATTTATAGCAAGGTATGATAAGGCAGATTACAATGACATACACGCTCAGTGAATGCAGTTTGCAATAACTATGATTAGACATGTTGTAGGTCAATGAAAAGCAAGTTAGATAACAGTTAATAGACCCATAAGAAGTTAAACTCAGGTCCCATCTGCTAGAGTTTGTGGTAGCTCATGCTAGATAACATTTAATAGACCCATAAGAAGTTAAACTCAGGTCCCATCTGCTTGAGTTTGTGGTAGCTCATGTTAGATAACATTTAATAGACCCATAAGAAGTTAAACTCAGGTCCCATCTGCTTGAGTTTGTGGTAGCTCAGGTGGATGTAAAAGATATATATAAAATGCACACACACACATGTGTATGCATAATATGCATATCATATGTATATGTAGTGAACTAACTGGAAAGTATATATTGATAACTAGACTCCACACTGTCACCCACACACAGGGAGCAAAGATAACTAGACTCCACACTGTCACCCACACATAGGGGGCATCAATATCTAGATTCCACACTGTCACCCACACACAAGGGACAATGATAACTAGACTCCACACTGTCACCCACACATAGGGGGCATCAATATCTAGATTCCACACTGTCACCCACACACAAGGGACAATGATAACTAGAATCCACACTGTTACCCACACACAGGGGGCATCGATAATTAGATTCCACACTGCCACCCACACACAGGGGGCAATGATAACTAGACTCCACACTGTTACCCACACAAAGGGGGCATCGATAATTAGACTCCACACTGTCACCCACACACAGGGGGCAATGATAACTAGACTCCACACTGTTACCCACACAAAGGGGGCATCGATAATTAGATTCCACACTGCCACCCACACACAGGGGGCAATGATAACTAGACTCCACACTGTTACCCACACAAAGGGGGCATCGATAACTAGACTCCACACTGTCACCCACACACAGGGGGCATCAATATCTAGATTCCACACTGCCACCCACACACAGGGGGCAATGATAACTAGACTCCACACTGTTACCCACACAAAGGGGGCATCAATAATTAGACTCCACACTGTCACCCACACACAGGGGGCAACGATAACTAGACTCCACACTGTCACCCACACACAGGGGGCAATGATAACTAGACTCCACACTGTTACCCACACAAAGGGGGCATCGATAACTAGACTCCACACTGTCACCCACACACAGGGGGCATCAATATCTAGATTCCACACTGCCACCCACACACAGGGGGCAATGATAACTAGACTCCACACTGTTACCCACACAAAGGGGGCATCGATAATTAGACTCCACACTGTCACCCACACACAGGGGGCAATGATAACTAGACTCCACACTGTCACCCACACACAGGGGGCATCAATATCTAGATTCCACACTGTCACCCACACACAAGGGACAATGATAACTAGACTCCACACTGTTACCCACACAAAGGGGGCATCGATAATTAGACTCCACACTGTCACCCACACACAGGGGGCAACGATAACTAGACTCCACACTGTCACCCACACACAGGGGGCATCAATAATTAGACTCCACACTGTCACCCACGCACAGGGGGCAACGATAACTAGACTCCACACTGTCACCCACACAAAGGGGGCATCGATAATTAGACTCCACACTGTCACCCACACATAGGGGGCAATGATAACTAGACTCCACACTGTCACCCACACAAAGGGGGCATCAATAATTAGACTCCACACTGTTACCCACACAAAGGGGGCATCGATAATTAGACTCCACACTGTCACCCACACAAAGGGGGCATCGATAATTAGACTCCACACTGTCACACACACACAGGGGGCATCGATAATTAGACTCCACACTGTCACCCACACAAAGGGGGCATCGATAATTAGACTCCACACTGTCACCCACACAAAGGGGGCATCGATAACTAGACTCCACACTGTCACCCAGACATAGGGGGCATCCATTTTTATGGAAAACAAATGATGATCAAGGCTCAGGAGGAATTCTCTACGGCCAGGTGGCATCATGGGTTCCTTTACTTCCATTTGGGTAGTGCTAAGGTATGTAAAACAGGCCCTGGTTTAATGTCTCATCCAAACTACAGTATCCCTTTATGTTGCACATAAATATCAGTACACACAACCATGGACTTTAGGCCATACGTTTACACACAACCATGGACTTTAGGCCATACGCTTAGAGTTAGTGACCACTATGACAATGATGGATGCACCTCCTAAATGCTGCTGGATCAATGTGTAATCCTACGTGATGAATGTATGTTTATATACCACAGAGTGGCATCCTCTCCAGAACTTATTCTCTTCTTCAGACACACTGCTTGCCAGGATAGAGTTTGATACTCTGTGACCCTAAGACTGAATAGAATAAATCCCCGAGCACAGCCCAGGCAAGCAATTGCCTGACAGCCCAGTCACAGAGCATGGGCATACCTATCCGGGGGGGGGGGGTTGCAATTCCCTGATGGAGGCCAGGAAAACAACTATGAGATGTTGTCTAGGGGTGGACAGGGCATCTTGCTGATGTCAGACTCTTGTGAAAGTGAAAAGTGTTGCAGCACAACTGACCTCTGATAAACCCAGCTGCAGGGAGAAGCACAGTGGGTGGAAAGTAAGAGAAAACATTCCTTGGCAGCAAAATCATTCTGCTACAGGTGCCCCAAACTCCTCATAGGCCCCAAGCGTGGGTCGTAATTAGTCCAGAGGTGGCTAGTTAGTTTAGGTAGACCCATGTGAATGAGGAGAGGTGCTGGGAGTGGTCAGCTGTGAGGAGCCAAAAATAAAAATAAATAAATAAATAAATGAATTAATTATCAGTTAGAATACAAATCGAGTGTACAAGTACAAAGGAGTCATTTCCGGACACAGAATTCATTAAGGGCAGCATAAGTGGGACACATTGCCACTACAGAGTCTGAGGATCCTTTTTCCTGTTCTAGTCCTCAGCAAATGTCACCCTGAAGACAGACAATAAGGTTTAGGATGCACAATGGAGCAACCTAGCCCTGGAAAAGTATTAAAAGCATTTTGAAGAAAGAGATTGCAGAGCCTTTTAATGATTCAGTGCTGGCTGCAGAATTCAAACCTCAGTCTTGGGCGATCTGCATACAAGTGGATAGTCAGTAATCTTTGAGAAAGTGCTTGTGGAAGATGAAGAAGTAAAATTTGCCTTGTCAGAACAAAAGCACCCTAACCATAACAAAGTACTTTCCTTCCTCATACTGAAGTGGTGTACTGTTATTTCACAGTAACTGTGGTTGAATTTTAATTTAACATTGTAACTAAGGAGACTACCCGACTGTCAATAGAAAACCGCTACATTTGAAAAGCTCCTCTGTCGCTGTCCATACATATTTCTGATGTCCGTGGCTGTTTTTTCCACATTAAATAAGCTTTTAGAAATGAGGACAACAATTTTAAAAGCAAGCCATTGTTCTCATTACAGACCAGAGTGAGATAACCTGGCTCAGAGACCTGAGCTTTACTTAAGCAGGGGTACAGTGGGCAGTACAGGGGTCTGGGCTCTAAACATAGTTCAGCCAGGGGTCAGGGCTCTAAACATAGTTCAGCCAGGGGTCAGGGCTCTAAACATAGTTCAGCCAGGGGTCAGGGCTGTAAACATAGTTCAACTGGGTTTGTCTGCTGCATGAAAAGAATCAGACTAAACGACACTGCGTTGCCTAATTAATGAGTTGCTTACTTGTTAACCGCATTAGAACAGTCAATCTGTAGGCAAAATGTGGTAGAATACAGTAAGGGTGGACAAAAGTAAGGAAGAGTCACATGACTGACATATTCTGCATGATATTTAGTACAAAACAGCTAGCCATAAGGAGACACAGGGACTGTAATTGGCTAATTGGCTAATCTAGAAACATGCAAAGTCTACATTCAGTCAGAAAAACTTTTCTAACTACTGTGTTTGTTTAACAGCAGTGTAGTGTCATTTACAAAACTAACAAGGTGAGCTCAGGCATGAAATCGGGAAAACTACGCCAAACAGAGATGGACATTGAATGGACTGCACTCTTTTGCTGGGTGCGGTGAAACACTGACCCAGCTGTGTACCTGACATTTATAGAAAAGCAAAGGCATCCCAGAGTAGATGCACTGAGACACAGTGGAGTGGAGTGGACACCAGTGCACACTGTACTGGGCAGTAAAAGTCCGCATCATCTGAAGAATGAATCAGGGGAAAAAGTCCTTACCTGGTACAGAGAGACTTGTTTGCTGTAAGCATGTAAACAGCTTCCTGAGTGTAATTTGCACACAAATCCTGTTTAGTGTTACAATATCATCAGGGGTGTCAGGGGGTATCTCTACTAACTGTTATGATGACAATTTGTACACAAATCTGTTTAGTGTTACAATGTCATCAGGGGTTATCTCTATGTTATGACGATAATTTCTACACATCTGTTTAGTGTTACAATATTGTCAGGGGTTATCTCTACTAACTATGTTATGATGATAATTTGTACACAAATCTGTTTAGTGTTAC